>NW_006771293.1:0-214 GCF_000442215.2 Lipotes vexillifer
TTGTTTTGGGTTTGTTATTGTAGGTCTTTTCCTTCTCTTGTGTTTCTTACCTAGAGAAGTTCCCTTAGCATTTGTTGCGATGCTGTTTTGGTGGTGCTGGTCTCTCTTAGCTTTTGCTTGTCTGTAATGGTTTTAATTTCTCCATCAAATTTGAATGAGTTCCTTGCTGGGTAGAGTAATCTTGGTTGTAGGTTTTTCTCCTTCATCACTTTAA
>NW_006771294.1:0-770 GCF_000442215.2 Lipotes vexillifer
CCGTGCGCCACAACTACTGAGCCTGTGCTCTAGAGCCCGCGAGCCACAACTACTGAGCTTGTGGTCCCTTGATTCTTAACCACTGTGCCACCAGGGAAGTCCTTCTTGACTTCAGATATTAAAAGAAAACAGACAGGCATAGTTAAAGCCCCTTTTTTTGTCTTTCCCTGATCTCCCTTCCTCCCTGCATAGAACTAGCCGCTCTCCTCAAGTTGGTAAGTATCTTTCTATCCAGACTTTTGGTTCTTAGGAAGTTTCTGTGTAGTCATAAAATAGACATTTTTGTTTGATATACTTGGGAGTTTATATAAATGGCATCACACTGCACCTGTCATTCTGCAACTTGATTTTGTCCCTCAGCATCGCTCTTCAGATTTATTCATGCAGATACAGGTGGTTCCCATTCATTCATTAAATGACATCATTCTGTCCCACTGTACTAATAAGCCTCATTTTATTTACCTATTCTCTTATTTATAGGTATTGAAATTGTTTCCAATGTTTTGTTATTTCAAAAAAAGCAGCCCAAAGACCCTAGTTTTTGCTTTTCTTGTTTTTGTGTATGTTTGTATGTGTACCTTTGCTTTATTTCTTAAGCACTATTTTTTTTAACGTTCCCCAAAACCCTGAAACAGGCATTTATTGTCTCCATTAAAAAATCATCGAGGATGGGCTTCCCTCGTGGCGCAGTGGTTGAGAGTCCGATTCAGGGAACACGGGTTCGTGCCCCAGTCCGGGAAGATCCCACATGCCGCGGAGCGGCTGGGCCC
>NW_006771295.1:0-2720 GCF_000442215.2 Lipotes vexillifer
GCGGCATGTGGGATCTTCCTGGACCAGGGCTCAAACCCATGTCCCCTTCATTGGCAGGTGGGTTCTTAACCACTGAGCCACCAGGGAAATCCCTCCCATTTGTTTTTTAACTCTTGTTCCAGTCCTTTCCTGCTGTAATTCCTTCCCTTGGTTTCCCTAAAACCAGGTTTTTCTTAAGCTGGTTCAACTGAGTTTCTATTACAAACCAAGACAGAAACTAGAAAATCTTAGTAAAATATAGATAGTAATACAAAAACCCATAATGGTTCCATATCCTCTAGTAATAATATGTATTTGAGCAAAGATCTAATGAATAAATATTTATCATGTACTGATGAATAATGAATAATTTGAAATGAATTTTAAATGCACTAATAGGAGACTAAATAAATAAATTATGGTATATACATGCACTTGAATTCTAACCAAATATTTTAAAATGATACGTATATTGGAAATTTTTCAAAATTAATTGCTCTTCATATACTATCCTCTTATACTTGGCATCAGGTTCATGAGGTTTAACTCAATACTGGTCAAATCTTTAAAAACCTGACTCCTGCAGTTTTTTGCTGTAGCTAAAATGCATTATGACTGTAATGGCCTAGTTCTTCAGATCAAAGAGAAAACCAATCTGATTCATAGCCATCCTCTAATACTCCCCTATGAGGTTCTCATGCTAAAATTCAGCTTCTTCCAACACCCACCTTTTTTTTTAGGAAAAAAAAAAGAAAAAGAAAGGAAAGATTACTGCTCTTCTAATCCAGCTGGGAAAGTGAGCATTAATCCTCTTACCTTGAACCTCAGTGAAACATAGACATAGAGACACTCTCTCTGCCCCTCCCTTCATTATTTTCACAAAAATCTCCACTTAGAGGGAATCACAAAATAAATATATGTTGGGGATATCTTAGTCTAGATACAGTCATAGCACTAGACAGTGAGGGATTGTCAGTAAAACAAAGATAATGGGCAAGGGTAAATGAAAGAGGTGATACCACAAAATGCATGAAAGAAAAACAATTCTATAATTTTTAAGACTTCAAATTTTTCAGACTTCAAAAACATCAGACAGTCAGCTTCAGAAAGTTGGAAAGTCATTTGCAGAATAAGTTTTTTAAATGTTTCCAATATCAATGTTTTCAGCTGGTCATAATGAAAAGCCCCCAGACCTGAGAATCAGCCATGTCTGTGATCCTTCGACAACCTGCCAACTAGATGATCTTGGACTAGTTACTGAAACCTTCCAAACCTTAGTTTTCTTTAATGTAAATTTGGATAATAGTATCTAAATATATAGGATAGTTATAGGATCCAAGTACAAGATTTCTGTAGAGATTAAAGGAATGGATAAATACCCCCCAAAAAAGGCCTTTCTCTGTGACATTACAAAATTTATATCATTTACATTTATTTGACACCAGTCATATGGCAGATCACTGTTTTTTATACTATCATAAGCCTTTTTTTGTAAATATTAATATTTTTGTTGATGTCTTTAATGGCTATTGCCCTTGTAATAACATTACCTAAAATGTTTAACAAGCTTCATTGATCTCTGTCAATTTAGTTTAAGCATTAGTTTTATTATTACATTTGATTGTCATGCATCTGTGTATAGACTACAATACATTATATTCACATGCTTATGGACAAGATACATACTTTAAAAGCTGTTGACATCAACACAATTTCTATTTTTTCTTATCAAGCGAAAATTGGTGAGAAAGTATTCTAAGTCAAAATAATCACTCCTTTCTCACCATGGGAAAATGCAAACCAGAAAATTGCAACTTAGAGAAGCCTGAACAAATAAATCCTTTTATTTAATAATTTATAACCATTAAAATATTGAATGTGTCCCATTATAGTTAAACTTCTCATACCACTATAACTACAAAGAAATCTTTGTGCTCGTAACTCATCCTGTTGGGCTTTGTCACTAAGTCATTCTTTGTTTAACTCTTGGGTTGGGGTTGCTTCCTTCTGAGTCAAGCCATTATTAAAAACATTTGTAACTTCCCAGTGTTATGAATTCATGACTGTCGCTCTACTTACACGACCAAGCATGTATGACCCTGTGGATCTTTCTCTTCCTTTGCTTTTAGGTGTTGACAGCACTGCTCTTCAGCCAAATTTAGTCACTTTGCAAAGGTAGAACTCTACAATAATTCTACTGAGTACTCAGGTATGAGACTTTTTGCCGCTATGGACAGATGACACAGAGAAGTCAAAGAAATAATAAAATCATGGAAGCAATCAAAATATTGAAAAAAAAGGCAGCTGGTTAAATGGTCTGCTCTTCATCCATGTCTCAGGATGTTAGGCAGGATTCAAACACACATAAACGAACAAACAAAAGCTTTAAAAAGGGCAAAAATGTTCAGAATATATTTTAAGGTGAGAAAACACGTCACAAAACAGTATTATAATATGGCCCAATTTGGTAATAATAACACTTATAGTTTTTTTTAATGTATTTTTTAAACTAGAACAATACACTTCAAATGATTCCAGTTTTATAAAATAACAGGAACAGTATATTCCAAAAGCTTATTTCTAAGAACCAGGATTATGGGTTAATTTTGCTTTCTTCCTTTTGCTCCCCTCACCTGGCCCCCATTATTTTGTATAACAAATGACCATATATCACTTTCATGGTCAGAAGAAAAATGACGTGTGTGTGTGTGTGTGTGTGTGTGTGTGTGTGTGTGTGTGTG
>NW_006771296.1:0-3087 GCF_000442215.2 Lipotes vexillifer
ACGGGTTTGTGCCCCGGTCCGGGAAGATCCCACATGCCGCGGAGCGGCTAGACCCGTGAGCCAGGGCCGCCAAGCCTGCACATCCGGAGCCTGTGCTCCGCAACGGGAGAGGCCAAGACAGTGAGAGGCCCGCGTACCGAAAACAAACAAACAAAAAAACTGTGATACTGATCCTTGAATAGATAGAAAGACAGAGAAAGTAATGGAAAATTATAGAAAGCTCACAGGCAGATGAAAAATCACATGGAAATATAGTAATGAAAAAGGCAGTATCTCATTGGAATGTCAGATTGTGAGGGAAAGCAAAGAAGTACAAAGAAAGTGATGGGGATACATAAAATGAACACTGGAGATATAAGTGCTTAAAGTGGTCAAATTTGGGACAGTTTTAGCATCAACAAAAATCATGGTATTAATGCATTTCAACATACTGAAAATATAAAAAAGAACATGTTACCAAAAATAGATGAATAATAAATACATAAGTTCAAGGGTAAGAAGGGAAATTATAGACGAGTGTGTACTAATATGTAGAGGAAAAAATAAAATGAGAAAATCACCATTTACAGCACCAGTGTAAATAATTGATTCAGACAAGGTCTATCAATGGATGTGAAAAACTAATGGGTAAAAAGTTTTGAAGAAGCAGGGCATTCACATAGTCTCAAGTGTGGCCTTACAGATTACTTATCAACTGCAAAAGATTAACTGTACAATTAAAATAGGGAGATCTGGCAGACATCACCTTTACCAAGTGATCAAATTGACCACCACTAATAATGAGACAAAGTGATATTATGTATCTCCTCATTAGACACTTGGGAAATACACAATGTTACCTGTGTAGAATCCTTACCCAGACACTCTAATCATGAGGAAACTATCAGACAAATTCAGAATATGACACTAAAGAGCTATGGCAACCAAATGTAACATGTGAAAATTTAATTGATTCTAGGTTCTTCAGATTTTGAGGACAATTGGAGAAAGTTCAATGTGGACTCTATATGAATCATATTTTGTATCCATGTAAAATTTCTTGTGTATGATAATAGTTTTGTGGCTATATATGAAATGTCCTTGCTCATCTGAGAGTTTGGGAAAAAAATACTTAAGTTCTTTGAAAATTTTATTTTTACTTTTTACCGTTGAGAAATAAATGTTTCAATTTCACTTTACCCTCTCATATTAGACCTAGTCATCTTTTTTGCAAAGGCTTTAGTTAAGTTTTGAGCCATTTAAAGGGGAAAATATGAATATTAATATAAAAAAGATTTATTTTGAAAATATATTTTTGTGTGAAACACAAAATACCTTGGTATAATATAGTTTGAGATCTGTGTGCATAGATGAATGTTGCGCTACACCCCAGTATCTATTGTTTAGCATCTGAAATATCCCTATCAGGAATCTGCACTTGAAGAGGTTATCAGGCAGCTCAAAAATTACTATTAAAACCTATCCCAAAGACTTTGTTAATGAACATAAGAACAAGTTATTTTTTTCCACTGGTGAAATGAGTGTTGTCAAAATATGCAAAATTGAGCACGCCTCGCTATCCTTACCTGAACAAGGTAATGGAATCTGGGAAGCTCAGTAACCTAAATACCATCAGAGAAGCACCAAGATCTAGAGCTCCATGTTCTTGCATTGTACCCCTACTTCCTGGAGGAATCTGTCAACTGATCTGGCCAGGGTAGGTATTCTGGCTTCAAGATGTCACTGTGACTGCCTCAGAGTAAACCCGACAAACCCAAGGTGTTTGTCAAAAGAGACAGAGAGTGGAACTTCCCCAAGTTTTCAAAACAGGTTGCATAAATATTTTTTGTTTGTTTGCTAATAAATGCCAGTATATTTGGCACAGTTTTAAGAAGGGCTTGCTATTACTATAACATACAGAAATCTGTTTTTTTTCTTTCATTAGAAATTTATGAAATACAGAAAAGGTAGAAGGGAATACCCATGATTTCCACATCTAAAGACAAACACCATTAAGACATTCACGTTTCCTATCAGATTTATAGTTTTTAGATACTGAATTGAGGATATGGGAGAGAGGCCTAAAGCCTCCACTGACTTCTAATCACTGTAAGCTACAGATGTTGACCAAAGGAATTGATAGCAATTTGTTGTTGAATAGCAATTTAACCTAATTTGTTTAAATCATGAATTATGGGGTTTTTTTGTTTTTTTGCTTCATGTTATTGTTTTCCAAATTTTCCACAATGACTCTTAGATTGACAGTCAGATTTGTTTATATTTTTACCAAATACTTTGGGGACTGAATTAATAAATGTATATTATTTAAATAATCGCTAGAATTTAGAAAATCAAAGAGGCAGCTGGGGCCTCTTTAGTATTTTTGAACCTTTTGAACTTCAGAAGCTAGGAAAGAAATTGTGAAGGCCTGAATTGACTGAAAACTGCTAACGAGTACATGAAAACAGGAGAATTTACTTCATCTTCCCCTACCCCCCAGAAGTACCTCAATCTTGATAACCAACACTATCATATAGTTTTTTAAAAGTCTATGTCTAACCTTGTTTTCCACATGTTTGTCTTCCTAATAGTTTAACAGCAGCAAATACATGAGAGGCCTGCTGGTTACTCTGCCTATTTCTGGGAAGTATTCTAGGTACTGTCCCTATTTGTGGGGTACTTTTTACATAGGTTGCCATGCTTCGTATGACGTGAACTCTATAATTGGACATGCCTGTTTGCTTTAGAGAAGTTCATTTGACTCAAAGACAGCCCCATCCACAGCCCAGCCAACTACCCACTATCCATCAGCACCTGCTGATAACGCTCAATCCAACCAGGCTGCCATAGATCAGACAGTGATTGGTTTATCTAGTCAGATTTTCTCTCTCTCTCTTTCTCTCTCTCTCTGTCTCTCTGGTTTTTTTTTGTTTTTTTTTTGTTTTTTTTGCCGTATGCGGGCCTCTTACTGTTGTGGCCTCTCCCGCTGTGGAGCACAGGCTCCAGACGCACAGGCTCAGTGGCCGCGGCTCACGGGCCCAGACACTCTGCGGCATGTGGGATCTTCCCGGACCAGGGCACGAACCTGCGTCCCCTGCATTGGCAGGC
>NW_006771297.1:0-283 GCF_000442215.2 Lipotes vexillifer
TGGCCGCCATCCCGCAGGATTGCTTCAGACCCTAGTCTGTTTCAGGCACGGCATGCTGAGGCTAAGGTTCATTCTCCTTGCTGGTGGGAAATTAGAGTTCAATGTGCTCGTCCAAACACCTACAGCTAGTCTCTCGTTGGTTCTCCCCATTCCTGTCCATCTTACCCAGAAATCGCAAAGTGTGCCAAACAGCGCGTTGAAGGCACTGACTCTGCAAGTTTGAGAGGTGTCAGGAAAGCGTCTTGAACGGCCAACACGTGTTCCAGGGCACGTAAACTGAGAT
>NW_006771298.1:0-262 GCF_000442215.2 Lipotes vexillifer
GGCCAACCAAGCAAGCTTGCAATGGAAATCTGCGCTACACTGAACTCTCACTCTCCCCCAGGTGAAAAGGGCCATCTGAAAACAGTGTAAAATCCAGAAAAGCAGGACAGGCCATGGACAACAGGGAGCGTTGTTATGCTGATGGGCGGGATGGAAACTGTCAACAGCCACCCTGGAGAAATGTATGGTATATCCTGAAACATCGAAAACACAAGGTATATAGCCTAGGGCACTAGGCTTAGGAAAACTGAAATCAAATAGA
>NW_006771299.1:0-308 GCF_000442215.2 Lipotes vexillifer
CCTTACCCGAAGCCTTACCCTAACCAGTGCCCTAATCCTAACCCTTACACTAACACTAATGCATGCCCTAACACGTAAGCTAACTCTAAACCGTTGTTGTACCATAACCTGTAACCTAAACCGTCCCCATACCCTAAACCTAACACTAACACTAATCCTAACCCTAACCCTTACCAGAAGCCTTACCCTAACCCATGCCTAATGCTAACCCGTACACTAACACTAACCTGTGCCCTAACATGTAAGCTAACCCTAAACCGTTGTCGTACCCTAACCTGTACCCTAAACCGTCCCCGACCCCGTCCCAT
>NW_006771300.1:0-1522 GCF_000442215.2 Lipotes vexillifer
ACGAACCCATGTCCCCTGCATCGGCAGGCGGACTTTCAACCACTGCGCCACCAGGGAAGCCCACAGACTCTTTAGAACAGCTTAAAATAATGCTATATTTGGATTAAACTTTTCATCTCATATGATGTTAGACTTTATTTCGAACTGAAGTGAGAAGATAAGTATGTGATCTCACAATATCTGTGTATGTCTGTAAACCACTGGAGTGGAACTTTATGGACAGTTTGCCCCTGCACTTTGGTATACAGTGTATTAGAGAAATAGGGAAATGTTCCACCAGCTAGAAATATTAGTAAAGCAGAAATAAATTATTTAGCTAAAAACTAGCACCCAGAATTGGACACTCTTCTTAACAAAAGTAGTGAGTATCTTCTTTTTGAATTTTCTAATTGAATTTTGCCCACTTATCTTCTAGGAATGATTGCCTTAAAATCATCAATTTGGTATTTGTTAAAACACAATTGTTATGTGCGCAGTATTATGATGGGCATTTACAGGCATAATGATGGATGAAATTGGGTCCATGCCCTCTGGAAGGACCCATATTATGAACTATGTTACAAAGTATGATTTTTAGGTGGCAGTCGGTTCAGGGAGGTGATGATGTCAAAACTGAGCTTTGTAGGATAAGCAGAATTTCAACCTGTGAAGGAGAAGGTAGAGCTTCCCAGACTAGAACAGTGTCAACAAAAGCATGGAGGCAGGAACTGGAGGATAAGTTTGTATAATTGAGTGGTTCTCAAACCTAGCCAAGGGTTAGGGTTACCTAAAGAAGTTTAAACCAAAAAAAAAAGAGGAAGAAGAAGAAAAGAAGAATTCCAGTGGAGCCACCCATGGAGATCTAATTCAGTTAGGGGCAAGATAAGGGCCCATACACATGTGTTTTTCTAAAAGCGCCATGGATGATTCTGATGTATAGTCAGGGTTGAGAGCCAGTGGTGTGGTCTTGTGTGGGAAGGATATGGAGGTACTTTATTATCACTCACAATCCTGCGAGTTGACTGGACTCAACTGGGCAGTTCTTCTGCTCCATGTGACACTGGCAGGGGCACAGTCACCTGGGGGACCAGTCAGGCTGGAATGTCCAAGATGGCTCACTCACATGGCCTTTCAGCTGAGAGCTCAGCTGGGGCTGTCAATTGGAACATCTTTGTGGGCTTCTCATTGCATAGCAGCTGGGTTCCAAGAGGAAGCATCTCAAGCGCAAGCATTCAAAGAGGCCCAGGCAGCCAGGCTTCCTATGACCTAGCTTTGGTAGTCTCAGATGTTACTTCCACCATATTCTGTTGGTCAAGCAAGTCACTAAGGCCAACTCAGATTCAATGGAAAGTGAACTGAACTCCAATCCTTGATGAGAGGAGTGTGCATATAAGGAAAGAAGGAAATTGATGGCAACCATTTTTTTTGAGAATTGCTACTGCAGTCTTTAGGCACTAAGTACTATAGCATCAAAGTACATAAACAGGGGCTTCCCTGGTGGCACAGTGGTTGAGAGTCTGCCTGCCGATGCAGGGGACACGGG
>NW_006771302.1:0-217 GCF_000442215.2 Lipotes vexillifer
ATTAATGATGTTGAGCATGCTTTCATGTGTTTGTTGGCAGTCTGTATATCTTTTTTGGAGAAAGGTCTATTTTGGTCGTCTGCCCAATTTTGGATTGAGTTGTTTGTTTTTTTGATACTGAGCTGCATGAGATGCTTGTAAATTTTGGAAATTGATCCTTTGTCAGTTGCATCATTTGCAAATATTTTCTCCCATTCTTACGGTTGTATTTACATCT
>NW_006771304.1:0-298 GCF_000442215.2 Lipotes vexillifer
AATGTAAGGCCAGACACTATAAAACTCTTAGAGGAAAACACAGGCAGAACACTCTATGACAAAGATTGACCCACCTCCTAGAGAAACTGAAATAAAAACAAAACTAAACAAATGAGACCTAATGAAACTTAAAAGCTTTTGCACAGCAAAGGAAGCCACAAACAAGACGAAAAGACAACCCTCAAAATGGGAGAAAATATTTACAAATGAAGCAATTGTCAAAGGTTTAATCTCAAAAATTTACAAGCAGCTCATGCAGCTCAATATCAAAAGAACAAACAACCCAATCCAAAAATGG
>NW_006771306.1:0-225 GCF_000442215.2 Lipotes vexillifer
ACCAGAAGCCTTACCCTAACCCGTGCCCTAATCCTAACGCGTACGCTAACACTAACCCGTGCCATAACATGTACGCTCTCAACCGTTGTGGTACCCTTAACTGTACCCTAAACCGTCCCCGTTCCCTAACACTAACAGTAACACTAACCCTAACCCTTACCCGAAACCTTACCCTAACCCGTGCCCTATTGTAACCCATACGCTAACACTAACCCATGCCCAAAC
>NW_006771307.1:0-203 GCF_000442215.2 Lipotes vexillifer
CCTCAAGACTGCTTTGGCTATTCGGGGTCTTTTGTGTCTCCATGCAAATTTTAAGATTTTTTGGTTCTAGTTTTGTAAAAAATGCCATTGGGGGCTTCCCTCGTGGCGTAGTGGTTGAGAGTCTGCCTGCCGATGCAGGAGACATGGGTTCGTGCCCCAGTCTGGGAAGATCCCACGTGCCGCAGAGTGGCTGGGCCCGTGAG
>NW_006771308.1:0-1706 GCF_000442215.2 Lipotes vexillifer
TATCTATTTTATATATAGTAGTGTGTATCTATTAATCCCAAACTCCTAATTTATCCCTCCCCTTTCCCCTTCGGTAACCATGGTTTCGTTTTCTATGTCTGTGAATCTGTTTCTGCTTTGTAAATAAGTTATTTGTACCATTTTTTTTAGATTCCACATATAATTGATATTATATGATATTTGTCTTTCTCTGTCTGACTTACTTCACTTAGTATGATAATCTCTAGGTCCATCCATGTTGCTGGAAAAGGCATTATCTCATTCTTTTTTATGGCTGAGTAATATTCCATTGTGTGTGTGTATACCACATCTTCTTTATCTGTCAATGGATGCTTATAGGTTGCTTCCATGGCTTGGCTATTGTAAATAGTGCTGCTACAAACATTGGGGTACATGTACCTTTTTGAATTAGTTTTTGTCTTTTTTAGATATATGTATGACTTCTTTATTATAGCTTTACAAAATATTTACCATTGCTATTGTCATGCAGGGATACATCTCCAACACGTTAAAAGACACTCATCCCTAAAAAAACTTTCAGTTACTATTAACCAGAGACTAACAATCTAAACTTTAAAAACATCTCGCCACCCACTTCCACGCCCCCCCCATTCCTCTGGGGCATCATCAAATCATTAACCAATCTACTCTAAGGAGAGAGAAGTGGCTTGTGTCATTCTGGAGAAACATGAATCCAAGACTGTTAAGACTGCTATGGGGAACTTCACTGGGAGCCAGGGCTGCGGCCTTAGGTTTTGCCCAAGGAAATCGTCAATCAGAAGCTGGCTCTCTACCTGCCATCCAGTGTTTAATTCCCTTAGCTTCTGGAAGACAACTACCATGAATTTGCCAGTTCTATCAAGTGTGAAATCTGATTTTCCAGTGGTACTTACCTAGGTACTAACATTCTATTTCCCATATACCAATACACAGGCCTTATTTCTGGAACTCTTCTCAACTAGGGTTTTGAAATAAGATAAAAACCAAGGTCTACTCAATTATTACCCACATATTTCAAAGGGAATAGAAATAAAAGCCACTTAACAGTGAACCTCTGGGATCCTTGGTGTGTGAAGTCAACAAAACCCAATAGTAAGTCACTAAATAGCCCATTTGACCTACCCGTTCATTGGATTTTCTGGTTCTGTGCTGTGCATTCCCCCTGCACATTGCCAAAAGAGAGCATTCCTTCTTATAGTAATCATCCTCTAATGCTGTGAGAAAGACTTCAAGTACGGTTTTTAAAGGGTGTGGAGGAAGGAGATCAGAATTACACCTTGCCCTACACTAACAGGGTTAATCCTCCATGAAAAATGGAACCACAGCTCAGCCTTGAAGGTTAAGAGTTAAAAACAAACAAGCAAACCAATGAAACAAACAAAAAACAGAAACCATCCTACCTCTGCTCAGGACTGAGTTCTTCATATGGCTCCAATCATGCTGGAATGGCAACTAGTTCTGAGGCTGACCTACAGACCTTTGTCCTGGAGAAACCAGATGAGCAGCCTATTCCAAGGTCTCAGCCATCACTCCTGACGAGACAGTTGTGTAAAACCAGTAGTGCATCATTGCCATTTTACTCCCTTAACCCTACCAAAAAAAGGCTATATTTTGCCAACAATTGCCTTGGAATCATCTCATCTTAGATCCAGAGGCAAAACTATTCAAGTGTTCAAAAAGTCATTAGGACAGAAGTGCCTCTTTCC
>NW_006771308.1:1765-49436 GCF_000442215.2 Lipotes vexillifer
TTTCCCTTCATGACTTTCTCATTTGGAAAAGTGAATTAAGAAAACATGTGGTGTTGGTTAGTCATGGGCTTTCTATGGAAAGCTGGATGAGAATTCTTTTTCAGATATAAGATTTGGAAAGTTTTAAGTTATATACTGGCTTTGCAACTTCAGTGAAAGTCTCAGGGAATTCAGGAGATAAAATCCTGAAATTCCCTCTAAAGAGTCTTTCGAAAACATCTTCCAATTGTATTAATCTGTCTACAATGTGGAAATTATTTGCTCCAAGAGGGTAAGAAGTCATGACAGTTTATGAAAAGTCTACAGCTAATATTACACTTAATGGTGAAAGACTGAATGGTTTTCCCCTAATATGGGAAACAAGGCAAGGATGTCTGCTCTCACTACTCACATTCAAAGTTGGAGGACTTACTAGCTGACTGTCAGCCTTATTATAAGGCATACGAACAGTAATCAAAACAGTATAATATTGGCCTAGAGACAGACATATAGATCAATGGAATAGGACAAACAGTTCAGAAATTGAGCCATACATAAAAAGTCATTTGATTTTTGACAAAGGCGCCAAGGCAATCAGTGAGAGAATGAACTCTCAATAAGTGGTGCTGGAATAATTAGATATCCTTAAGGAAAAAAACGACCTCAACGCATATATAAAAATTACTTTGAAAGGATCACAGATCCAAATGTAAAAGCTAAAACTATAAAACTTACAGAAACTTCTAGAAGAAGACCTCTGTGATCTTGGGTTTCTTAGGGCACAAAAAACCATGACACATTAAAAAATAAATTGAACTTCTTTATAATTAAAAATTCTGCTCTTTGAAAATCACGTAAAAATGACAAGGCGACCCTCAGACTGAGAAAACGATTTTTAAAACACTTCTCTGATTAAAAACTTAAATCCAGAATACATAAGTAGCTCTTATAACTAACAGAAGACAACTCTCTTAAAAATATGGCTGAAAGATTTAAATAGTCACTTCTCCAGAGAAGACATACAAAGGGCAAATGAGCATTTGAAATGATACTCCACATTATTAGTCATTAGGAAAGTGTAAACAAAAACCATAGTGAGATACCACTACACACTCACAAGAATGGTTAAAATTAAAAAGACTGAATACCAAGTCTTGCTGAGAATTTGGAGCAACTAGAACTTTTAGACACCGCTGGTGGGAATGTTAAATGATACAGTCACCTTGGAAAACAGTTTGACAATTTCTCATACAATTAAATTCATTTACCACGCAACTCAGGTATCTCATTCTTAGATATTTGCCCTAGAGAAATGAAAAGATAGTCACCAAAGACTTACACATGAATGTTCATAGTAACTCCATTCATAACAGGTCCAAACTGGAAACAATCCAAATATCCATTAATAACAGATGAATGAATAAACGTATTGTAACAACTGAATAATACCCGACAATAAAAAGGAACTACTGATACATGCAACAAAATGGATGAATCCGAAAAGCATTTTGCTAAGTGAAAGAAGTCAGATATAAAAGCAAGGCAGAGAAAACTAGATGCCATATGATTCCATTTATATGAAATTATATAAAAGGCAAAACTAAAGATGAGTAGTTGTCAGGGATGGGGAGGTAAGGGGAAAAGGCAGAGAAGAGAGGAAGTGGTGGTGTGGGAGAGGCTAAAAGGTGGCTGTACAAAACTTTTTGGCAGGACAAAAATGATCTTTATCTTGATTGTGACACTGGTAACATGATTATATACATTTGTCAAAAGTCATTAAATTATCTACTTAAAATTTGTGAAGTTTATTCTTATTGTATGTAATTCATATCATTAAAAAATGCTGATTTAAAAAAATTTTAATGAATCTACACATTCATTAAAGTGCCTTACATGTTAAGTAATACATCACCTCAAACCCTTCACTTCATGACGCAGAACATAAACAAAAGTGAAACAATATATTAGGCAAACTGGCTAAATCCATGGCTTCAAAAAGTTTAAACCAGACCTTAAAATTAAAATGTAGGAAGTCACGGTGATTTGGAAATAGACTATAATTTTAAAGGATACTAAGTAAAAACAAAGGTTGGCCTTTTATGTTTATCAAAGGTTACCATCCAGCAAGAATTCTGGAGAGACAAAAGAAAATTTCTTGTTAAAAATTGCAATAGCAGAGTTTTTAGTAGGTAGTATTTCACTTGTCACAGGGTATAACTGTTCATTTGTTTGTCTGTCTCCCCTCATCAACCAGGCTCTAACTTCTCGAGGACAGGACCATGCATTGTTCATCACTGAATTTCTAGCAAACTGCCTGGCACATAAATGATTGTTGAATGAAAGAATGAACTTCAGATGTTCTCATGCTAAATTAGGTTTCTTCTCCAAAGTACACATGTAAGTAAAACTTCCTGCAGGAGGGCATATGGTAGATGCACTTCCATAAAACATTAGCACTATTTTATTCAAGCTTCAGAGTGTTCTTTATTGCAATTTAAAAATTACAAAGTTCTAAAGAGAAACCAGGCAACCGATGTCTCACCTTTAAATATATGATGAGCAATCATTTCAAAAAATCTTTAATTTCCCTTTACTAGAACAGGTTCAAGATGGCAGAGTAGAAGGACATGCCCTCACTTCCTCCTGCGAGAGCACTGGAATCACAACTAACTGCTGAACAATCATCGACAGGAAGACACTGGAACTCACCAAAAAAGATACCCCACATCCAAAGACAAAGGAGAAGCTGCAATGAGACTGTAGGAGGGACACAATCAAAATAAAATCAAATCCCATAACTGGTAGGTGCATGACTCACAAACTGGAGAACAATTATACCACAGAAGACCACCCACTGGAGTGAAAGTTCCAAGCCCCACGTCAGGATTCACAACCTGGGGGTCCGGTAACATAAGGAAGAATTCCTAGAGAATCAGACTTTGAAGGGAAGTGGGATTTGACTGCAGGACTTTGACAGGATTGGGGGAAAAGAGACTCCACTCTTGGAGGGCACACACAAAGTAGTGTGCACATCGAGACCCAAGGGAAGGAGCAGTGACCCCTTAGGAGACTGAACCAGACGTACCTGCACAGGTTGGGGGTGGCTCTGTCTCACCATGAGGACAAGGACACTGGCAGCAGAAGTTCTAGGAAGTACTCCTTGGCATCAGCCCTCCCAGAGTCCGACATTAGCCCCACCAAAGAGCTCCGGTAGGCTCCAGTGTTGGGTAGCCTCAGGCCAAACAACCAACAGGGAGGGAACCCAGCCCCACCCATCAGCAGACAAGCGGATTAAAGTTTTACTGACCTCTGCCCACCAGAACAACAAACAGCCAGCTCTACCCACCACCAGTCCCTCCCATCAGGCAACTTGAACAAGCCTCTTAGCCTCATCCACCACAGGGCAGACAGCAGAAGCAAGAAGAACTAGAATCCTACAGCCTGTGGATCAAAAACGACGTTCAGGGCTTCACTGGTGGCAAGTGGTTGGGAGTCCGCCTGCCAATGCAGGGGACACGGGTTCGTGCCCTGGTTTGGGAAGATGCCACATGCCATGGAGTGGCTGGGCCCGTGAGCCATGGCCGCTGAGCCGTCCGGAGCCTGAGCTCCGCAACCGGAGAGGCCACAACAGTGAGAGGCCGGCATACCGCAAACAAACAAACAAACAAAAGAAATCAACGTTCACAGAAAGACAAGATGAAAAGGCAGAGGGTTATGTACCAGATGAAGGAACAAGATAAAACCCCAGAAAAACAACTAAATGAAGTGGAGATAGGCAACCTTCCAGAAAAAGAATTCAGAATAATGATAGTGAAGATGGGCCAGGACCTCGGAAAAAGAATGGAGGCAAAGATTGAGAAGATGCAAGAAATGTTTAAGAAAGACCTAGAAGAATGAAAGAAAAAACATCTCGAAGAATTAAAGAACAAACAGAGATGAACAATACAGTAACTGAAATGAAAAATACACTAGAAGGAATCAATAGCAGAATAACTGAGGCAGAAGAATGGATAAGTGACCTGGAAGACAGAATGGTGGATTTCACTGTTGCCAAACTGAATAACGAAAAAAGAATGAAAAGAATTGAAGACAGCCTAAGAGACCTATGGGACAACATTAAATGCAACAACATTCACATTATAGGGGTCCCAGAAGGAGAAGAGAGAGAGAAAGGAGTTGAGAAAGTATTTGAAGAGACTGTAGTCGAAAACTACCCTAACATGGGAAAGGAAATAGCCACCCAAGTCCAGGAAGCACAGAGAGTCCCAGGCAGGATAAACCCAAGGAGAAAAACGCTGAGACACATAGTAATCAAACTGGCAAAAATTAAAGACAAAGAAAAATTACTGAAAGCAACAGGGGAAAATGACAAATAACATACAAGGGAACTCCCATAAGGTTAACAGCTGATTTCTCAGCAGAAACTCCACAAGCCAGAAGGGAGTGGCATGATATACTTAAAGTGATGAAAGGGAAGAAGCTACAACCAAGATTACTCTACACGGCAAGGATCTCATTCAGATTCCATGGAGAAATCAAAAGCTTTACAGACAAGCAAAAGCTAAGAGAATTCAGCACCACCAGCCAGCTCTACAACAAATGCTAAGGGAACTTCTCTAAGTGGGAGATACAAGAGAAGAAAGGGACCTACAAAAACAAACCCAAAATAATTAAGAAAATGGTAATAGGAACATATATATTGATAATTACCTTAAACGTGAATGGATTAAATGCTCCAACCAAAAGACACATGCTTGCTGAATGGATACAAAAAAAGACCCATACAGATGCTGTCTACAAGAGACCCACTTCAGACCTAGGGACACATACAGACTGAAAGTGAGGGGATGGAAAAAGATATTCCATGCAAATGGAAATCCAAAGAAAGCTGGAGTAGAAATACTCATATCAGATAAAATAGACTTTAAAATAAAGAATGTTACAAGAGACAAGGAAGAACACTACATAATGGCCAAGGGATCAATCCAAGAAGAAGATATAAAAATTATAAATATATATGCACCCAACATAGGAGCACCTCAATACATAAGGCAATTGCTAACAGCTACAAAAGAGGAAACTGACAGTAACACAAAAATAGTGGGGGACTGTAACAACTCACTTACACCAATGGACAGATCATCCAAACAGAAAATTAATAAGGAAACACAAGCTTTAAATGACACAACAGACCAGATAGATTTAATTGATATTTACAGGACATCCCATCCAAAAGCAGTACATTACACTTTCTTCTCAAGTGCACACAGAACATTCTCCAGGATAGATCACATTTCTGGTCACAAATCGAGCCTCAGTAAATTTAAGAAAACTGAAATCATATCAAGCATCTTTTCTGACCACAATGCTATGAGATTAGAAATCAATTACAGAGAAAAAACCGTAAACAACACAAACATATGGAGGCTAAACAATATGATACTAAATAACCAAGAGATCACTGAAGAAATCACAAAGGATATCAAAAAGTACCTAGAGACAAATGACAACGAAAACACGACGATCCAAAACCCATGGGATGCAGCAAAAGCAGTTCTAAGAGACCAGTTTATAGCAATACAAGCCTACCTCAAGAAACAAGAAAAATTTCAAATAAACAATCTAACCTTACACCTAAAGGAACTAGAGAAAGAAGAACAAACAAAACCTGAAGTTAGCAGAAGGAAAGAAATCATAAAGATCAGAGCAGAAATAAATGAAATAGACATAAAGAAAACAATAGCAAAGATCAATAAAACTAAAAGCTGGTTCTTTGAGAAGATAAACAGAATTGATAAACCATTAGCCAGACTCATCAAAGAAAGAGGGAGAGGACTCAAATCAATAAAATTAGAGATGAAGGAGAAGTTACAACAGACACCACAGAAATACAAAGCATCCTAAGAGACTACTACAAGCAACTCTATGCCAATAAAATGGACAACCTGGGAGAAATGGACAAATTCTTAGAAAGGTATAACCTTCCAAGGCTGAACCAGGAAGAAACAGAAAACACGAACAGACCAATCACAAGTAATGAAATTGAAACTGTGATTAAAAATCTTCCAACAGGGCTTCCCTGGTGGCGCAGTGGTTGACAGTCCCCCTGCCGATGCAGGGGACACGGGTTCATGCCCCGGTCCGGGAAGATCTCACATACCGCAGAGCAGCTAGGCCTGCGAGCCATGGCCACTGAGCCTGCGCGTCTGGAGCCTGTGCTCCACAACAGGTGAGGCCCACAACAGCGAGAGGCCCGCGTACCGCAAAAAAAAAAAAAAACTTCCAACAAACAAAAGTCCAGGACCAGGTGAATTCTATCAAACATTTAGAAAAGAGCTAACACCCATCCTTCTCACACTCTTCCAAAAAATTGCAGAGGAAGGAACACTCCCAAACTCATTCTATGAGGCCACCATCACCCTGACACCAAAACCAGACAAAGATACTACAAAAAAAAGAAAATTACAGACCAATATCACTGATGAATATACATGCAAAAATCTTCAACAAAATACTAGCAAACGGAATCCAACAACACATTAAAAGGATCATATACCATGATCAAGTGGGATTTATCCCAGGGATGCAAGGATTCTTCAATATACACAAATCAATCAAAGTGATACACCATATTAACAAATTGAGGAATAAAAACCATATGATCATCTCAATAGATGCAGAAAAAGCTCTTGACAAAACTCAACACACATTTATGATAAAACTCCCCAGAGAGTGGGCATAGAGGGAACCTACCTCAACATTATAAAGGCCATATACGACCAACCTACAGCAAACATAATTCTCAATGGTGGAAAACTGAAAGCATTTCCTCTAAGATCAGGAACAAAACAAGGATGTGCACTCTCACTACTATTATTCAACATAGTTTTGGAAGTCCTAGCCACCGCAATCAGAGAAGAAAAAGAAGTAAAAGGAATACAAATTGGAAAAGAAGAAGTAAAACTGTCACTGTTTGCAGATGACATAATACTATACATAGAGAATCCTAAAGATGCCACCAGAAAACTACTAGAGCTAATCAACGAATCTGATAAAGCTGCAGGATACAAAATTAATGCACAGAAATCTCTCGCATTCCTATACACCAATGATGAAAAATCTGAAAGAGAAATTAAGGAAACACTCCCATTTACCACTGCAACAAAAAGAATAAAATACCTAGGAATAAACCTACCTAGGGAGACAAAAGACCTGTATGCAGAAAACTATAAGACACTGGTGACAGAAATTAAAGACGATACAAGCAGATGGAGAGATATAACATGTTCTTGGATTAGAAGAATCAATACTATGAAAATGACTACACTACCCAAAGCAATCTACAGATTCAGTGCAATCCCTATCAAATTACCAATGGCATTTTTTGCAGAACTAGAACAAAAAAATCTTAAAATCTGTATGGAGACACAAAAGACCCCGAATAGCCAAAGCAGTCTTGGGGGAAAAAAACGGAGCTGGAGGAATCAGACTCCCTGACTTCAGACTATACTACAAAGCTACAGTAATCAAGACAGTATGGCACTGGCACCCAAACAGATATAAAGATCAATGCAACATGATAGAAAGTCAAGAGATAAACCCACACACCCATGGTCAATTAATCTATGACAAAGGAGGCAGGATATACAATGGAGAAAAGACAGTCTCTTCAATAAGCAGTGCTGGGAAAACTGGACAGCTATATGTAAAAGAATGAAATTAGAACACTCCCTATCACCATACACAAAAATAAACTCAAAATGAATTACAGACCTAAATGTAAGACTGGACACTATGAAAGTCTTAGAGGAAAACATAGGAAGAACACTGTTCAACATAAATCAAGATCTTTTTTGATCCACCTCCTAGAGTAATTGAAATAAAAACAAAAATAAACAAATGGGACGTAATGAAACTTAAAAACTTTTGCAAAGCAAAGGAAACTACAAACAAGACAACCCTCAGAATGGGAGAAAATATTTGCAAACGAATCAACGGACAAAGGATGAATTTCCAAAATACATAAACAGTTCATGCAGCTCAAAATTTAAAAAACAAACAACTCAATCCAAAAATGGGCAGAAGACTTAAACAGACATTTCTCCAAAGAAGACATACAGATGGCCAAGAAGCACATGAAAAGCTGCTCAACATCACTAATTATTAGAGAAATGCAAATCAAAACTACAATGAGGTATCACCTCAGACCAGTTAGAATGGGCATCATCAGAAAATCTACAAACAACAAATGCTGGAGAGGGTGTGGAGAAAAGGAAACCCTCTTGCACTGTTGGTGGGAATGTAATTTGATACAGCCACTGTGGAGAACAGTATGGAGGTTCCTTTAAAAACTAAAAATAGAATTACCATATGACCCAGCAATCCCACTACTGGGCATATACCCAGAGAAAACCATAATTCAAAAAGACACATGCACCCCAATGTTCACTGCAGCACTATTTACAACAGCCAGGGCATGGAAGCAACTTAAGTCCCCCCTGACAGACGAATGGATAAGGAAGATGTGGTACATATATACAATGGAGTATTACTCAGCCATAAAAAGGAATGAAATTGGGTCATTTGTAGAAATGTGGATGGATCTAGAGACTGTCATACAGAGTGAAGTAAGTCAGAAAGAGAAAAACAAATATCATATATTAACGCATATATGTGGGATCTAGAAAAATGGTACATATGAACCCGCTTGCAGGGCAGAAACAGAGACACCGATGTAGAGAAGAAATGTATGGACACCAAGCGGGGGAAAGTGGCAGGGGGGGAAAGCAGTGGGGGGGGCGGGGCGGAGTGGTGGTGGGATGAATTGGGAGATTGGGATTGACATGTATACACTAATATGTATAAAATGGATAACTAATAAGAACCTGCTGTATAAAAAATTAAATTAAATTTAAAACAAGAGTGAACACATCAAATAACCATTGGACAAAACAGTAAAAAAAAAAAAAAAAATTTCTCTTTACTAACCAACCCTACAAATTAATAGAGATTTTTTCAAGGTAACAAAAGGATTGATAGTGTGAAATTTTATGCATATCTTGTTTTCTTCAGACAAAATCCAATGATCTGGAATTTTGTGCCAAGTTAAATGCGTTATCATGGGAAGTAGAATGTTTGAAAAGATTATCCTATCTAGTTCAGAATGACACAGAAATTCTCTATGGCAAAATCAATGTAAGCTAATTAAGGGCCACACGTTTAGTATCTGGCAGAAACTAAATTCACTTAAATAGGTAGTTAAAAAAACAAGAAAAAAAGAAATCAAAATGTTGCACCATATTTTACAAACACTCTGGAAATGTTTTATCAACAGGGCAATTGTGACTGAGGTGGCAAGAAACAAGCACAGGTCCCAGAGTTAGAAGAAGAGTGTCATGTTCTGGTTTTGTCACAAATTGAATCAGGTAAAGGTGTCAAATCATACAAGTCATTTAACCTCCTTATCTGTAAAATGGAGAGACTATTACTTTGAGGACCAAATAAAGTAACCAAGTAAAGGTTCCATTTATTAGTAAAATAAAAAATGTCCTACAGATATATATTATTATGATGCTAGAAAATCTGGTTAAAGGAAATAAATGCTTACCTTCCATTAATTTTTTTTTTTTTGGCCATGCTGCGCTGCTTCCGGAATCACAGTTCCCTGACCAGGGATCGAACCCTGGGAGTGAAAGCGCTGAGTCCTAACCACTGGACCGCCAGGGAATTCCCACCTTCCTTTAATGTTTAAGTAAAAAATACCATACAGTATATGAATCATGGTTCTTATATAATCTGATAAATAGTATGCATCCTTGCCCTACAAATGTGTCCATGCACACATACAGGACATTTGTGTTTAATTTTAGAATTAGAGTCTCTCTCTCATGACCTACAGTCTAGGTTAAGCACCCTGCTGTAGGCTGGCCCAGGTACACTATGATAATTTCTACACTCTTCTTTCTCCTACAGTATCAGTAGTAAATGACTATCCAGATAACTGTGATAAGACTTCGAGGTGTGTCTATACAGTATATCATTTACAAAGCACTTTCAAATACATTATTTCATCTCAGTAGTATATTCCAGTTGCTAATAATTCTTTAAGATCCATGGCCTCACTCAAATATCAGATATAATTTAACTTCCGAACTGTAATTTATTATAATACCAAACTATAATGGTAGTCAGAATTCTTAATCATACTGTATGGCTCTATTTCTATCTACATTTAGGCAGAAAAATCTCACTAATTAAGGTGCATAAACATTTATGAAAATCTATTTTATTTTACATTTTAGCATCTCAGAGAATTGAAAAAACACCATTTGTAATTATTATGATTATATATAATTATTCTCATAATCAAACATTTAAAATATATAATATGATTTTTTAAATTACCATAGGAACCTCATCAATGACATCTCAATTTCTTTGAGGAAAATGTTCTATTTTATAGCTACAATCTATTGGTAATCTTCAAAATTCAATCTTTATTTATAGTTTTTGAAAATTTAAACAAAATATTTTTCAATTCTACATTAAATTTAACTACGTTACTTTTATTCATATTTTAATCATATGTCAGACTTGGAAGGTACATACTTGGCTTTCATAAATACATTTTTAAGTTTGCTTTATGGGTCAAACTGTTCCCCCTGGCTTGTGGAAGGTTTAAATTCATAAAAGTACTCACAAAGTAACTTTATTAATATACTCAGGGGGAAACACAAACACACACACACACACACACACACACACACACACACAGAGTAAAATAAACTAGAAACGGGTGGAATCTCTATACATGATTTTAGTTAATTTCTCATTATCCCAATATAAAACATACCATATGCAGAGATTTTGTTTTCCATAAGAATAGAGAACACACAGGTGGACAGATGAAGCAGGAACAGAACATAGAAGAGGGATGAAGAACTAGAGGTCAAGGGAAGCTAACACTCCTATTTCCAAGGAAGTCAAGGCAACAGCAGAGAAGATGGGTGGCCCAGCAACACAAAAGTTTTATATTAAATAATCCCAACATTTTGTGGTTTTTGTCCCTAATCTGAAAGAAAGGTAAGACCAATATAAACCCTCTAATAATAAAATATGACATCCATTATCATCTCATTCCTAGGCCACAGGGCCAAGCATATCAACCCAAATGGGTCAGAGGTCCATGTCAAGTTAAGATTACCACCTCATGGACAACTTGATCACCACAACATGAGTGGACACCACCATCTGTCAAGCCAAGGAGAAAAAACTGCAGGAATGGTCAGGTGGACGTTTTCAATGGATTAAGCTTATGCCTTGGCCAACCCCAGAAAAGCAGAGGAAATCTGTGCACTCTACCTTCCGTATGCTCACAGAAAACTGATGGCATGAGGAAACAAGAAACCTGTTCTTTTGCGGGCCAGGAAGAAACCCCAAATTAAGGCATTTCAAAAGAGACCTTAAAATGTTCATTGCAGCTCTATTTACAATAGCCTGGAGATGGAAACAACCTAAGTGCCCATCGTCGGATGAATGGAGAAAGATGTGGCACATATATACAAGGGAATATTACTCAGCCATAAAAAGAAACGAAATTGAGCTATTTGTAAGGAGGTGGATAGATCTAGAGTCTGTCATACAGAGTGAAGTAAGTCAGAAAGAGAAGGACAAATACCGTATGCTAACACATATATATGGAATTTAAGAAAAAACAATGTTATGAAGAACCTAGGGGTAAAACAGGAATAAAGACACAGACCTACTGGAGAACGGACTTGAGGATATGGGGAGGGGAAAGGGTGAGCTGTGATAGGGCGAGAGAGAGACATGGACATATATATACTAACAAACGTAAGGTAGATAGCCAGTGGGAAGCAGCCGCATGGCACAGGGATACCGGCTCGGTGCTTTGGGACCGCCTGGAGGGGTGGGATAGGGAGGGTGGGAGGGCGGGAGACGAAGAGGGAAGAGATATGGGAACATATGTATATGTATAACTGATTCACTTTGTTATAAAGCAGAAACTAACACACCATCGTAAAGCAATTATACCCCAATAAAGATGTTAAAAAAAAAATACTGGAAAAAAGAGAGACCTTGTCTTTCTGCATCGAGAAATCACAGATAATTTCTATCACTGCATTCTATTGTTAATGTTAAAAACCCAATCTTATGCTCTTTTGAAAGTTTAAGAAACAAAATTTGTATTTTCACAGACTTTTGAAAATTTAAGCAACACAATGTATATTTTTGAACGCCAACATTAAATCTGAATACACATGACTGTTACTGGAAGAGTTATATTTTACTTATATGTCAGACGTGGGAAATAGGCATATGGGTTTCCATAAACACATTTCTGTTACTTTTATTTATTTATTTATTTTTTGCGGTACGTGGGCCTCTCACTGCTGTGGCCTCTCCCGTTGCGGAGCACAGGCTCCGGACGCGCAGGCTCAGCGGCCGTGGCTCACGGGCCCAGCCGCTCCGCGGCATGTGGGATCCTCCCGGGCCGGGGCACGAACCCGTGTCCCCTGCATCGGCAGGTGGACTCTCAACCACTGCGCCACCAGGGAAGCCCTCTGTTACTTTTTTTAATGTGTCAAATGCCTCCCTGACTTGCTGAAGGTTCAAATCTACATGATGGTTCTCTCACCTTATAGAGATCAGGAAGAATAAAGCTGTAATCCTGTTGGGCTTAAGTCAAGAGCCAGCACTTTTCTAGGAGCTATGGAAGAATTCAGGAGAGGGAGAAATGCAGCATCTTGTCTGTCCTCAAACAGCTTACTGCCTACATGGAAGATGTGACTAACCTTAGTAATACAGAAAATAACATAATACCAGAAAAAGATACACAAACAGGAGTCCCACTACAACATGTCTGGTCAGGATTCAAAGCACTAGAAAATGGAATTCAGATGACCACTAACCAGCCTACCCAAGCCCCCAAATAAAATTTTATATCCTTTCCCATCCCCTTGCCAATTGAGCATATATTTCAAAGTCTTCTCAGTAGAAGACAGATTATACATTAAAATGCATTAATTTAACTCCTGTATCTATAATATACTGATTACAAATTTCCTGAAAACATATTGGTCAGAAACATGAGTCTAGTTCAAGAATCCATAAGTCAATTATTAAAGGAAGTTTTGTTCTGCGACTTCCCTGGTGGTACAGTGGTTAAGAATCTGCCTTCCAATGCAAGGGATGCAGGTTCGATCCCTGATCAGGGAACTCGATCCCACATGCATGCCACAACTAAGAGTTCGCATACCACGGCTAAGGAGCCCGCAAGCCGCAATTAAGACCTAGCACAACCAAAAATAAATAAATAAAATAAAAAATAAATAAAGGAAGTTTTGTTCTATGTTATGAATAAAATAACTTCCATTAGCTTTTCCTGCTAGGTTTTATTTGACAACTGACATTTACAAAAATTTATCTTTACATTTCTCCAGGCACCAGTAACGGCAAATAATTTAGTAAATGACAAATTATCAGTTCAACATCCTTTCTACAGATTTAAAATGAATGTGGGCTCAATTAATGAATATTTGAAGTTAAAAAGATTTTATTTTAAACAGATTTATTTGGAATTTATTTTAAATTGTACATGACACTTGACATTTCTTAAAAAACTATGCCCTGATCTGATTTCCTTGCATTTACTTAAGATCACATTTAAAAATCTTGGGTTTATTTGAACTAAACCTTCCTTAAGTATGGTGATTTTTCTGAATCTCCTTTTTATAATTAGCAAGTGACATGAGTTTCTTAACAAAGATTTCAGAAGTGGCACCACTGCGGCTGACCTTTGTTTCAGTGTGACAATAAACCATGCAAAAAATTAACTTTACCACTATATTTAGATGGGTTAAGTATAAAATTCTATTTTCCTTAGGAAAAAACACTTAAAGCATGTCTGAATGTTGTGATAAAATATATGCAACCACACAAAATTCCACTCTATTTTTTGGCTCACACTTGTCACTAACTTTACCGCTGAGGTTTTTCACGACACCACATTACCTCACTCCAAGATCAGACTGATAAACTATTAATTTTTCTCAGTCATGGGCTTAGAAGTATAAAATTAAGGTACTATCCACTGGTTACTCTTGAAGGAATAAATCAGCTTATTTTTTATATCCTATTTTTGAAAGTCATAAGAAAAGTTCTTACTACAAATGCCTTTGAAATAATTACTTTCATAAAACAAAAGTTGTTTTGCAAGTTAGCCAGATCGGAAATTTCTAGCTCAATTTCCCTTTTTCCTTTTGTTTACTTAAACAGAGTTCAACTCAAGTATTAAACAAAGACTATAGGGCTATAAATTATAATTTTTATCATTAATGCAATGTCTACAGCCAATGGTAAATTCTTTGGAAAAGTTTTTTTTTTTTAAGCTCTTATTTTGTTACATAAATTACCCCTTAATTTATTTGTTTCTAAGGTTAAATTTTTACCTTCAGAATATTTTACAAACTGCTATGGAATTATGAGAAAGTCAAGGAGTTTAGAATTCAGTCGTGTTGTACGCCATACTGCAGCCCCTGCCCCCAGACCAGAGTGCTCTGTTATAAGGTCTCAGAACATGCCCTACTTCTTAATACTTATCAAAATTGAACAATTATATACTCCATTATTTAATATCTGCCTTTCCAGCTAAAAGTTTCTGAAGAGCAGGTACCATCATGCTTGTCAAGTTCACACAACTCCAGGGCCTTCCGTATAGTGTACACTATTTGTCAAATGAACGAGAAAATAAACCATGTAAAACAATAATAACCACTAGAAAGAAGCATATCTGAAATAAATAAAATGGTATGTTGTAATGTAATGTAATGTAATTTGGAAACTTCATTCATCTACCTAACAGAATCAGAGAATTGGCAATAAATGAGGTGTTTAGTGAATTAATACTCAATTAGATTACATAAATGTGATTACAAAGCTACAAAGGAATGGACATAGTAAATTAAAGTCCTATTTGAGGAAGCAGACTTTATACAAGATTTTGAAACTTTCTAATCTTTTTACAGCAACATAATAATCATATATTACCATACACTGGAAGCTAAATCTAAACAATAGTTAATCTAGTAAATCTAAAATAAATTTGATAGGCACTAGTAAATTCTAAGATATAGTTGTTGCCCTCAAGAAAATTCTAATACAGTTGAGAAGCTAGGAAATATATATAAAAGGATGACTTATACAATGTAGCATGTGCTCTGTTTCCATCAAGTGGTACAGGCAATAAACAGCTCAGTTCAGTGGAAGGGGTAGAGGAAGCATGACCCAGACTAACTGTGTATGTGTTTGACGGGACAAAGGGCAGAACAATTTGGCTAGACTTAAGGAGCTTCGAGATGACACTGGAAAATAAGTATTTACAACAGGAGGACAGCAAACTCACATGCCTACAGGGACAGTTAACATCGGAGTGAAGCCTGCAGGATGAAAAATGTCAACAGACACTTGGTCTCAATGTTGGAAGCAAGAGGATCTCTGTTGGGGACAACGGGGGATTGCAGAGCACACACCCGTATAAAAAGGGAAGCTGCTATGTTGCCCCAACAGATCATTGCCATGCCTTCTAGTTTTTTAAGAAAATGTGTAAAATTCCATTTTTTTAATTTAAAGTTTCTCAATTTTTAAATGCTGGAAAATAGATGTTTTCAACACTGTGTTAAAACCAAAACATGTCTGTAGCCAATCTTGCTGGTGCGCCACAGGCTTGCAACTCTGGTTTGGCATGTCGAACTCCACGCTAAGAGATCTGTAGTTCATCCTGTAGTCAATGACTTAAGAGACTTAGCATTTATTTCATAATTTGCTTAGTTTTATACCTCTGCACGCTCCAGTATTTAACCATGTAAAACACTCAGCACTGCCAAATTATTTCACATTGGCCTTGTGTTAAGTATTTCACTGTTACAGGCCAATTTCATTCATTTAATTAACTGTAGAGTGACTTATAAGTTTCAGCTGGAACAACATTCAAAATGATACTAATAAAACAGTGTTGACAGAGCAGTACCTCAGAGAATGCTGACATTATATGTCTATACCACAACCCACTAGAAACATACATATAATCACTGGAGCTCCACTTCTCAAAAAACATGTGCCATAATCCACTACAAATGAAAAGTCCTTACCCTTTCCAGCATTTTCCCATAATCAGCAACTTTCTAAAGACTATTACTATATAGTACTTTCATTACCAAGCAGCACTCAAATATATGTAACAATGTTTTAATTCTACCTATCACTATAAGATTTTAACTACCCAAAAACAATATTTAAGCATTAAAGGCCTATGTTTTAGCATTTTAATAAGCTTAGAGAAAGAAAAGATAATTAGTATCAGAGACCTGTTGATTCTTTCTGATGATAGTATTACAGAAAGTTAGAATTATAATTCAAAGGTAATTCCCAGATGAGAAAATCCTTAGTGCCTAATTATGATATAAAATACAGAACTATGAAAATTGCTTAATCACATGCCTTGAAATAATATTCACAATGAAAGTCATCAAAGCATAGAAGAAATATTAAACAAGCAAAGTTTCTATTACTCAGTTTGCTCTGGCCCCTGGGAACCCCTAACCTGAGCCATCCACTCCATGAATGAAGGTTTTCAGGCTGGTGGAGTACCATGATGTATAGACTGGTCAGCTCAAACCTATCAGTGTTGCTGAAAAAGAAGCCAACTCAAAACACATGTCTCACTGGGGCTCTGTTTTATCCTTTTCATATGAAATGATTAATGGGTTGAATTAAAGAACATGTTGTCACTAGAAACAAAACAAAACAATCCTACCATACGCTGTACGAGTGGGAAACGCAAAGGCTCCCCATCCCTGTTGAAGACCCTCATGGCCCCCAGCATTCTGAAGTCCCACCCCACATTTTATCAGACATATTAAAATGTACTCACATACAATATTGAATATTTGTAGTATAAGAAACTGAACTGAAAATAAGAATTATCTTTCAGAAGCTTTTCGTTCTTGAGTCCACTCCAGCCAGGTTTTTGTCCCCACCTTGCCACTAATACAGCTCTTGTCAAGGTCACCAGTGACCTCAACGTTGTTAAATCCAATGAGCAACTCTCAGTCTTCAAGCTACTTGACTTGACACGACACCACTGAATCACTCTCTCCTCCCTGAGATGCTTTCCTTACTGGATTTCAGGTATATGCTTTTAATTTCCCTCCTGTCCTCTGACTGCTCCTTCTCAGTCTTCTCTACTGGTTCCTCCTTATCAACTCACTCTCTAGAGCCTGAAGTGCCTCAGGCTCAGCCCAAGCCCCTCATCACAGAAAAAGTAACTCATAGTTCCTTCTTCCCATGGTGTGGGTCAGTAGAATTAATATCTACTAATAATAACACTGTTACTTAGGGAATGGAAACAATTAGGTCCACTATGTCAGAAATATGTGCATAATTCCTTTGGCTTAAGATACATTCTTATGAGACTTCTCTTTTCCACAAACTATAAATATGGATATGACCCAAGGCTTGGTCCATGGACTGCTTTCCCTGTCTACACACATTCCCTATATGATTTCATCCAAAGCCTGCCGGCGACTTCCAAATTTCTATCTCTAGCCTGGACGTCTTCCTTAAACTCCAGATTCCTAAATCCAACAAGCTGCTCAACTTCTCCACTTGGAAGTTGAATATAACATGTCCAAAATGGCTCTTGGTTATCTTTCCCAAACCGGCTCCTCCATCAGATCCCCATCTCAGTTCATGGCAACTCCATAATTATGCAAAAAGCCTTGGTGTTATCCTTCCTCTGATCGCTATTTCTCATACTCCTCAAACCAGGAAATCTTACTGGTTCGACCTATAAAATAAATCTCGGTCATTTCTCACCACCTCCTCCACTGCTACTGGCATCTCTCAACTGGATTATTGCCAACAGCAGCTAACTTGTATCCCTGCTTCCCGGGACCACCCTATTCAATTTTTTCAATCTCAACACAGCTGCCAGTGATTCTATTAAAATGCAAGTCAAATCACCTTACTCTTAGGCTCAAAACTCTCCAGTGACTCCCCATTTCACTAAGAGTAAAAGCCAAAGTTCTTAAAATGGTCCACCAGGCAGACCCTACGTGATAAGTTCCCCAAACCTCTATAACTTCATCTACTGCTACTTTGTGGCCTTCTCACTGGCCCTGGGACAGACCAGGCACACTTCTGCCCAAGGCGTTCGCTGGTCCCTCTGCTGGAACACTCTTCCCCCAGGTGTCTCTATATGGCCAACTTCTTCCCTCACGTCATCTTCTCAATGAGTCCTACCTTGACCACATTATTTGAAATTGCCAAAGGCCCTGCTTTCCTCCTCCAGTGCTCCTAATGTCCCTTACTTGCTCTGCTTTTTCTTTTTCCATACACACTACTTTCTAAAATACTATAGCTTTGTTATGTTTAGTGTTTGTCTCCTAATAGGATATAAGCTCCATGAAGGCCAGATAATTTTCTTTATTTTGTTCACTGACGTAGCTACGGGGCCTAGAACAGTGCCTAGCACACAGTACGCATGTATTATGTTGAATGAATGAATGAATTTAATTAAACATTTAATAGTTTCAATTTCATAATTTTCTTTTAATATTTGAGACTTTAACCAAATCCTGAACATGTCTGTTGCTCCTAGAAAAGGTCCTTTGTACTCGAGGAATACAAAGATCCCAGCCTGACCTCCTGACCCAACCCAAATCCAGCAGCCCCAGGGAAGCTAGGGCCATCCTACCTTTGGGCATCATTGGTTCTGCTCCAGGAGTCCACTTAGCACTTACTGGGAAATATCTAATACCTCTCCAAACACATATATTTTGTTCCCCCACCAAGACAAGAAACCCTTTGGCAGGACTTGCAGTAAGTATTCAACACAGTCCTGGATACTTCATACAGAAGCAAAACCTGTTTTTTGAGGGACCTGGTGAACATTTTTAAAGTATTAAGTTTATTAAGTTTAAGATATTATACAACACCTAACAGGGCACAGGGTTATCTGGGGTAGGCCCCCCTTTTAACGAACAGAGCAGAATGGCACCCATGATTATTCTGGACCATCCTGTGCCTATTTTGACTGGATTTGTAATTATGCTATTTAGATGTAAATGTGTCTTTCTAATGTGCTTAAGTTTGTTTTTCTTAAAAACTCCTTTGAAACTTTCAGACTATTAATTTTCTTTGAATGAATGGTTTAAAAATCTTAAGTTTTGAGCCTAACAGAAAAACGTAAAGGGGTCTGGCCCACATTTTATAAACTGTGCCAAGGGTGGGGCATGGGGCTGGGAGGAATAAACAATTGCTTTATCCCAATAACAGTGGCTTTCTTAAAAAGGACTCACATGAAATCTGCAGAGTACAAGAGAAAAAGACATGGGCCACTGGTACTCTAAGTTTAAAAGTACTTTGTACAACATTATTCATCACAAAGAGAATTTTTTCAATCTGTAAATTTACTTTTTGGCAGCTGGAAAGAAATAATTAGCAAGCAGGCAGAAGCTGCGGGAATGAGACTGCTGGAAATAGGAGAATTAGGAAAAATAACTCAATTAGTGATCAGTGGGACATGCCAGCTATTCTTAGTGCAGCAGTATAGATTGCCCAATATCTGTAACTTAGAAATACTATAATTTGTTGCCTACTTAAATGCGATCAAAACACAAAATAAAATCTTGTGAACAACTACTTGTGAACAAAAGCTTAGGGATTTCCAAGGGCTAGAAATCTTTATATACATCATTTCTTTTTGTCCTAAGTAATAAAAGCCAACTTTTCTTGACTGTTTACTATGTGTCACACCATGGCACTTGCTTTACATGTGCTATTTCACTTAATCAAAACAACCCTATGAGATAGTTGCTATTATTATCTTCATTTTACAGATGAGGAAAAAGAGGTTCAGAGAGTTAAGTAACTTCCCCCAGGTTACCCACTAGAAAACAGTGGAGCCTAGATTTGGACCCCAGAGAACTAATCTCAAAAATCTTGTTCTTAACATTTATATTTTATTGCCTTTCTTCCATTTTGTCTTCAAAACTTATTACTCTTTTCTGTAGTAATTTCAGTGAGCAGTTTGTCAGGCCCTATGGTGAGCACTCTTCCCCCAGGTATCTCTTACTTATCTCTTATTTGCTAAGATTACACATGCTAAGTTTTTGCTGTTATAAGCTGTATCTCATTTGAGCAGGATATGTTATTTACCACCCATTTATGAAACTTCAGGTTTTGCTTTCTTTTATTTGTTTGTTTTACCTTTTTTCCACCTTCCTAATGAGCCTAAGTTGAAATTCTGAGTCTTTTCTTGAACCACGAAAATGCCCTTTTTCTCTCTAGGGAAACATGAAAGAAAATATCTATACCAACAGTCTTCCTTCACAAGCACTTTGTTTTACCTATCAGATTTCTCATAATCCTATGTTTTATTACAATAAGTGCTTCCTGGGAGCACTTATTACAATAAGTGCCACAGATTTCAGCATCAGAATTTCACTGTTGTTTTTGGTAGACAGAGATCAGAAACTGGATGTTTCCAGGGATATTTAAGAAAAGATAACTTAAAGGGGGTGGGGGGGCAGAATGGAGGAGAAAAGTGTATAGAAAGGGGGTGACATAATGGCAGGAAGAGGCAAAATATATATATTTATATATATTCTTATTCTTAAGAATAAACTATTCTGAAAATATTTAGAGAGCAGTCCTTTGAAATTGGGGTCAATCCTAGATTGTTTATGGGTGAATAAAACAATGAGCCAGGAGGGACCTCAAGATACCACCTACTTGGCGCTTATAACCCAAAGTCTCACTGGAGAGCCCTAGTAGAGAGGAGAGAAGGAGAAAGGGGTTAAACAGAAATTCCAAGGGCTCTGTACTGGGGGCAGAGGCAGAGCAGCCTTGAGGAAGTATAATTCTGCCTCACTGGGCCACAGCTCCATTTTCTCTGGGCAGGTCTTCTATCTGAACCGAGCCATAGGATATCTTTGTGTGGATCAGGAAAGGGCACCCCATGCTCCAGGCCAGTGGACTCACTGCTTGGACAACAGAGTAGTGAGCTGGATTTCAGCCCTCAGATGGCACTAGCCTAGACTAGACTGGAAGTCAGAAGCAGCTTCTACTCTTGGCACTGTCATTAGCTGTGAGACTCTGAGTCACTCAGTCTTTTGGATCTTTAGTCCCCTCACCTTTAAAAAATGAAGGGGCTGGGCTTCCCTGGTGGCACAGTGGTTGAGAGTCCGCCTGCCGATGCAGGGGACATGGGTTCGTGCCCTGGTCTGGGAGGATCCTACGTGCCACGGAGCGGCTGGGCCCATGAGCCATGGCCGCAGAGCCTGCGGCACAGTGAACTTTTAAGTCTTCTCTGACATTTTGGCAGGTTGGCATGAAGCAGACCAAAATATGTCATGTGACATTTCCAAAGAAGTAAAACACATGTGCTTTGATCAGCCTTAAAACAAGCTATTCAAATGGTTCCATTGTAATTACAATTGTAGAATGACCCTCTGTTCCCAAATGTCACCTAAGGTCCTTTCCCTCTTCCCAATTCTCAAGTGAAATCCGGCAATATCCAGTTGGTATATTCCTAAATCTGTCCCTAAAACACAGATTCTGTGGACTGAGTTCAGCCTTTGTTGCTTGTGTGATATTGTATTTTTTTCTCTCACGTTTCTGATGTATTTTTTTCTTTTAATCTTAAGATTACTCTTCTTTCAATTCCAAACTGCTTGATTTTTCTTGAGCCATCAAAAGGTCAAGCCCCAGACATCAGCCCCAAACTACCCAAATGTCTATCAACAGAATGAATAAATTAGGTATATTTATTCACAGAAATAAAAGAAAAAACAAGTACTGCTACCTGAATCAATTTGGACATGACACCATGTTGAGTTAAAAAAGACACAAAAAAGAACTTATACTTGATTGCATTCAAATGCAGCCCAAGAGAGGCTTCCCTGGTGGCGCAGTGGTTAAGAATCCGCCTGCCAATTCAGGGGACACGGGTTCGAGCCCTGGTCCGCGAAAATCCCACATGCCGCGGAGCAACTAAGCCCATGCGCCACAACTACTGACCCTGCGCTCTAGAGCCCACGAGCCAAAACTACTGAAGCCCACGTGCCACAACTACTGAGCCCGCACACCTAGAGCCTGTGCTCTGCAACGAGAAGCCACTGCAATGAGAAGCCCACGAACCACAATGAAGAGCAGCCCCCGCTCACCGCAACTAGAGAAAGCCCGTGTGCAGCAACTAAGACCCAACACAGCCAAAAATAAATAAGTAAAATAAATAAATAAATGCAACCCAAAACAGGTTAAAACTATCCTACGGCAATAAAAGTCAGAATAGTGGTCATCCTTGGGGCAGGGATTATGACTGCAAGAAACTTGAAGCTGGGGCGGGGGGTGGGGGTGTGGGGGGGTGTGCCCGGTAAGGTTCTGTTTCTTGATTTGGACGTTGATTGCCTAGATATGATCACTTTGTGCTGTATACTTCTGATCTCTGCATTTTTCTGGTTGTATGTAATTATTCAGGAACAAGTTCAAAGAAATAAAGCCACAGGGACACCCACTCCCTCCAAACAAAAGCCATCTACTAAAACTGGACAGCATAAGTACTGCTACCTGTAGGGAGAAAATTAATTACATTTCATTTAATGTGAATCAGACAAAGAACCACCTGAGAAGCGAAGTGAGAAATGACATTAATTTCCTAAAATCTTCATCCAGAATCTCCTTGATTTTTATAATGATTTCCTCCCTCACATGAAACTGTGGCTATAAGGTAGTGTAACATATTGCTTTTCCCTCTATCTTCATATACCAGTAAAACATTTCTGCTCAAAGTTCTATAACATATATGTACAAAGGCAAAGTTATTAGAAAACATCTGAAAATATCCCAGGATAATCTAACTGGAATATGGAGGCTCAAAATAGATACTTTTGATCAGAATTATCCCAATTACCACATTAATGAAATGACTTGGTTAATGACCAAATCTCTACCTAGATTCTTGCTGTATAGATTAAATTCTGCTAGGTAAGGCCACATAGGTGGGGAAAGGCATTCCAGAAAACGCTGTGCTACAGACAACTCCAAGGAAGCTCCAGGAAACACTGCCTTCTCCTTTGCTCTATGTCTGGTTCATCTGTGAATGTTTCGGCACCACACTTTCCTCCTTACGTTATACCAGCTGTCAGATCAGTGACTTCTTTCCCCTCCCCAATGTTCTAGGATCCCTCTTTGATCAATATGGTATACTGCGTGACTGCTCCATTTGATACATATGAAAAGTGATAGTACACAAAGTTGCATCAGAAGTAATTACACCACTAAATCATATAAGGTAACTGGAAACACAGATTGCATGTTTTCACTCAAAACTTTATGATAACTTCAGCCAATATTGCTGTAGAGTCCCTCTGGTCCCACAGCATGGCGGGTGGGCATCAGCAGTTCTCCCAAATGCTGGAGGACTAATTTAATATTTCTCGTATCATTAGAACTTAGACAAAAAATGTTTCCAGCCTATGAAATGGGAAGTGGCGGGGGGGGGGTATAAGGGGGCAAGGGAGAGCAGAGGACAGTAATAAGCATCCAGTCCCTGAATGCATATTTAACACCAAACTAGTGATTCAACACAAATGCAGGCAAGGTTTCCAGCATAAATATCACTCCGCAGCACTATTTCATGTTGTATACAGACCTTATACTGCATCTTAATTCTAATCCTTTTTTTCTCAGCTAAAAAGATCTTCTTCTTTAATTTACTTTTAAATAGAAAGCTTTCTCTGCTTCAGCCTTGTTCTCAATACTCATCCTTCTAAGTTTAGATTCTCCTTGCAGTTCAATGCCCAGTATTCTACTTCTTCCTTCCTCTCAAATTATCCCTTTAACTTGTTTCTACTTATTTTTATAGGCCCCCAAAGCCTCTTCCTCAGAAGAATCTGCAATTCTAAAAGCCCTTGCAACTACTCCCTATATCAAAGTTTAACTACAGAGACCAACAATACCATTTTTCCTGTTTGGGTTTCAGGAAAGATACATTTTAACTAATATTTCACCACTCATAAATTCCTTCACTAAATCTTTCCTTTCCCCCCCGCTCCTACACTGGATTGTTTTACATACAATCACAATGTACTCAAACACCCAAAATGTATAATTATATAATCATACAAAGACTTCCTAAAAAATTATAATTTTAAATATATAACACACATCCTTTATAACTCTGGTGTTGGGAGTACAAGCTAAAAAAATGCTGGAGTCTTCTTATTAGTTGTGTTTGCTGTTTCTTGTTGAGAAAGAATGGTAGGGGCTCATCGTACAATTGCTATATCAGAGACCACAAACTGTTACAACAGGATTCTACTGAAGACTGTAAACACATTTAAAACTTTTTTCTTTAAAAGAAAGTTGGAATTGCATAAACGAAAACCAAAGCTTCTATGCTTTGCCCATAAGGATGCACAATTCTCATAACTGGAGTTTTGTACCTCTTAATTAAAAAACAGAAGTAGAAGAAGAAGAATACACAATACTGAATACCTCCAGTTTCCCCATAGGCTTCATCTACCAAACCAGGGCATTTAAAAGGTTAGTATTAATGAGTAGTATGAAAAATCCATCTCTCTATAAATGCAGAAAACTTTCTATCCTTCAGAAAACTTGAAAAAATATTAAAATGACTTTAGAGAAGGCTGGTGAAATTTAGTTCTGAACTCAGAAAACCACCTAAGGGATAATTTGTGAATGCCATCTGGGATCCAGGCAGCCTCATCAACAAAAGGGAAAACTGGTTGAGATCATCCAAATCTAAAATTCACATACATTTTTACATCTGGACTGAATTAATCTTTTCTTGGTACCGGCTTTCATGTATTAAAATAATTGTTTGCAGGTTTTAGTTTTTTTTTAAAAAAAAACCCACAGACTCAGAAATCAAAATCTGCAACATTCAAGTTGAAAACTACAAAGAATTCCTTTATCAAAAAAGTTAGTTGTGAGACAGGACTCATTTACACTAAACTCTGAACTTGACAGCTCAGTCAAAAACAATTCTGTTTGAAACTTTCATTTCAAGCATCGGCAGCAAAAGCCTACATGGTCTAATATGTCATAAGTTCTGAAAGCCAAAAGCTTTGTAAGTGTAGTTAAAAGTGGAAACAAAGTTCAGAAATCAGAAAAGCTCTACAACCCGTCCCACCCCCCTGCTCAATTCAACTACACCAGCTGAATGAGTTTCTAAAGAACTTGTAGCTAAAAATTATTACCTAGCACATTGACATTTCCCTTTCAAAAGCAGCCGTCTTCATCCTGGCCCATTCAGTTTTCCTGTAGAGCCAGAAGCATCTTAAATCTGCAAGTTCAAATTATGTGTTTGAAGCTGGTAGCCCCTGTTGCCCCACCAAAAAGGAGAGGGTAGAAACAGAGAAAGATTTCCTGTCCCTTAAAATGTTTGGGGCCCTGCAAGAACTGCTGATTACTGTGGTCCATCAGTGTCAGATCTCAGGCACTCTTACAAGCAATTCAAAGGGGGAGGTGGGGGGAGAATTAGTTCATATTACAGGCAGTCTGCTTTCTGGAAAAGATATCCTGCAGATAACTTGATACTAGATATCCCCTGGGGGACTCTTCTCATCTAATAATCCCAGAAGTCCATTTTAATATGAAATGTAAATCCAATATGTTTAAAAACATACTGAAAGATCATTCAAATGTCAGCTGTCTCATACTGTGGAGTATTTTCATTTTTAACATAACACTTTTATTTCTCAAAACCACACCCAAGGAAAAATGATTAAGTGTTAGAAGTTTTATACGACAAAGGACAACAGCACAGGCATCTGTCTTCCTGCCTCTCTCTTCTGGTCTTCTCCCCTCCCCCACTCTCTATCCCGCAGGCAGTTTGCAGGTCTTGGTGCTTGTTAAAATTACCTTCTACAATAGTTTCAGAATGCTGTAGATTCTGAAAAACTTCTGATACTGTAACACTGCTGAGCCTAAATTTATGCTCTGCTCTAAGAAGAGAAATCCAAAAGTCAAAAGCCTTTTTAATGACAGATGTATTACGGAAAATTTTCCCCACAAAGTTGTGATGCTGTGAAATATCAACTCCCTGAAATCACAGAAAGGAAATGACTTACATTCTTGCAAAATGAAGCCACTAGCAGTTTTATCCAACAGTATTCTCTAATCCCTAAACTACACCCTGTGGCAACGGGGAGTATTTCGTTCAAGGACTAAATTTAAATAGATGCTTATAAAACCAATAAACAAACATCGACGGGCCCCAGAGAAGAAGAGACGGAATCCTATATGAGAAATCCAGCAAGAGATACTTTTTCTGCACACTCAAAAAGGCTGGAGAGCACAGGCAAGTTAAAAGCAACCCGAGAACGCTTGCTTAAGTTTTTCCTTCCCCACTGAGGGCAATGCACAACTCCTGAGGGAAACACTGGCAAAACATATTTTTGCTAAGAAATCCAAACGGAAAGGGTGTCAAGGAGCCAATATTTCTTTGGACACTAGCTACACAACTGCACGGCCTGAAAATCCTCCAACTTTCATTTCAACTTTAGAATGGGCTTATTTTGACAGCTTTCCATTTTTTCCTGCCTTCAAGAAAACATCCTCACCATTAGGTTATGCTGTCCCGGGACTGGCGGTGCTGCTATAATCCCTGTAGACCTCACCCGGTGGCTCCCAGCTGTCCATCCCTGACAGGTCCTGGCCCTCCCCGATCAGCAGCTGGGGGTCTCCTCTGCCCCGGGCCGGGCCTGCGCTCCGACAGCTCCTCCAGGAACCCAAATTCTGCAGGCCGCGCCCCCCACTCGCATCCCACCAAGGCCCCCTTCCGGCGTCGCCGAGCCCGAGCTCAGTCTCCGGCTCCCCCGACTAGGGGACGATGAGGCAGACCTCGCGCCTCAGGTCCCCTCCCGCAGTCGGGCTGCCCGGGCCGGCGCGCGCACAACAGGCGGCACCCAGGAATTCGGGGCTCGGGGGCTGGCCCCGCCGCCGGGTCACAGAGACAGGGCGCGAAGGGCAGGCGCCCCCAGCCCAGGGCGCCGGCGACCACCGGGAAGCCGAGCGCGCGCTCCGAGCCCGGGGGCGCAGCCCGCAGCCCCGGCCGGCCTCCCGCCCTCGCCGCAGACGCGGCCCCGGAGCTCCGCTCCTCCCCCGCCGCCCGGCTCAGCTGCCCCGGGGCCCCGTCCCCCCTTCCCGGCGTGGGCGAGCTCCGACTCGCGGAAAAGCGACCTTCCAGCCCGGTGCCCGACGCCCAGAGCCGAGGCAGCGACGAGAAGGCGAAGAAAGACGCAGAGAAGGGGACACCGCCTGGGCTGGGGCTCGCGACTTCCAGAAGCCCTCCTGAAGTCCCGTCCAGCCACCGCCACCCGGCCGGCAAGGGGCACAGTGAGCGGCCGGGGCGCGGTGGCCGGGCTGGGAGGCGTCCTGGGGAGCCGGGTTCCTGGTCTTACCTCAAAGAAAGCTCGCAGCACCAGGCGTCGGACTCCCGTCAGCTCTCAGTGCCTTCCTGCGGCCGCCACGCCTGCCCCACTGCTCTCAGCCCCTTGGCCTGGGCAGCCGGACGAGCGCTCCGCGTCCGCCCCGCCCCTCGCCCACGCCTCCCGCCCCGCCCCCTGAGGCTCCACCCCCGTCGACCCAGAAGTGGTGGGGGCGGTGGCAGAGCCGCGGGAGCAGAGCTTGCAGCCGCACGTGGAGCGTATGCAGGCCCCGCCCCGGGCCCAACCAAGCGGCCTGCGGAGGGGTGCCGCGAGTCAGGAGCGGGAGAAAGCCGAGGGCGCCACGGCTGCGGGGTTGAAGAGGGAGGCGAGCCGCAGGCGGATTCTGTGTTAGGACCGCGGCGATCTAGGCCTTTCCCCGCGTGACGGAGACGGAGGCGCGAGGGGACACTGTCAGCTACCCCCCTTCTGACCTAATGGCCCCTTCCAACGCGCGGAACCCCGCTCCCGGGATCGCTACCCCCGGAGCCCCGTTGGGCTGGCCGGGGGCGGCAATTTGGCCTGAAGTTCGCTTTATTAATTCGGAGCGACTGTGGGGAGGCCACTGAGGGAGGAGGCGGTCCCAGCGGAGGAGGCTTCGTGATTCCTTGCTCACTCCCGTCCTCCTGTCTCGAACCCACCTGCCCACCCACTACTCAGGACGCCGCTCTTTCGCGGGTTTTATGCTGGATGGAGGGGGCGCCGCCGAGGAAGCCAAGCCTCCCCCGCTAACTCGGCCTCTCCACGTCTTCAGGTAGACAAGGCCTCTCTATCCGCTGTGGTTTTAGTGCCAGTGACCTCTCAGAAATTATATTTGCCCGCTCTCGATGGTAGCCGAGGGTCAGCGCGTGATGCGAAGGGCCAGTGGAAGATATTTTTTATGGCACTCAGACTCAGAACAGGAGATGGAGATTTCTTTGCCACTTTTACTTGTTGGTTCTAAGGAAGGGTGAGTTACGCTTCTCCAGTCAGCCTGCACCAACTGGACCAGCTTCTGGGGACTGGAGACGAAGAGAGAACCAGCCTCCACCTGGCCCCCAGGCCCGCGACCCACAGAGCTCCAACCCTCCCACCCTCAGCCCCCCGGGCTTATACCCTCCTAGGTGTTCTGTTGCCTGCTGATCCGGTGAGCCCTGGCCAGGGGCGGCAGTAACGCCCCACAGGGCCCCTCACTAAAGGAGCAATGGGGTGGGTCTGGATGTGACAAGGAGACAAGGAAGCAGAGGACCTAAGAAAGGACACCACCCCAGATCAGACTGATGCTAACAGAAGCCAGCTTTAAAATTGCCCTGCTCTTTTGATCCAAACATAAATGTATAAAGCTAGCTGTTATTGGTTGAAAGTATGCCTGTGTGCCTTGTTTGCATGGCAAAAGAAATTCCGTTTTGTGTTCACAGCTGAAGGTTCCTTGGAATAGTTGTCTTATTCACAGTTTTTACATCTTGGGAACCATGACATTAGAACTGAATATTAGGTACGGTAATCTTTTTGTCTTTCCACAATTGAAAATACATTCGGAGTTCATTTCAGATAAAGCAGAAAAGTTTCTAAGCCTATTGCACTCATGAGTTAAAGTCATGACTCCCGTTATGGGAAGGAGGACAAGAACCATGTTCCAATGACTGCCCTTTAAATTAGCTGTATTTAATTAACAGACTAAATTTAAATTTTTGTTTAGTAGTTGATTACAATGTTGGCATTTAAAAAGTGGAGGATTATACTTTTTCCCTCATTTTTGTCTTTAATATGCATTCAGAATGAGTGCATATTGAACAGTAGTTGTTAAGGTCTTAAATTAATTTGATGTGAGACAAGTGAGGAATATAACACTGTGTGGAAAACAGTTCCTAAATCTGATTTTTTTTCAGGCTTCATGCATGAAAATCTAGCAGATAAAGAATAACATATTGTTAGATTGTAAAACATTGCTGCAATATGAAATGAATAGGTAACCCAAGGAGCAAAATATTTTAAATATGATATCACTTATATGTGGACTCTAAAAAAATCCCAAACTCATAGAGGACAGATTGGTCAGTTGCCAGAGAAAGGGGTAAATGGGAGTGGTCAAAATGGGTGAAGGTGTTCAAAAGGTACAGACTTTCAGCTATAAGGTAAATAAGTACTGGGGATGTAACATACAGCATGGTGACTAAAGTTTAAAACAACGTATTGTATATTTGAAAGTTGCTTAGAGGGTAGATCTTGAAAGTTAACACACATGCACACAGAATTTGTAACTATATGAAGTGATAGATTTTAACTTATATTGTGGTAATCATTTCACCATCTATAAGTATATCAAACCTTCATGCTGTATACCTGAAACAAATGAAATGTTATATGTCAATTATATCTCAACAAACGTGGAAAAATGGTAAATTTTATGTTATATATCTTTTACCACAATAAAAAAATCATATTATCACTCCTACTAATAAAAAGAAGCTACAATTACATTGAAAACAGGAAGAAATCAATAAACCTCTCAGGATATGTAAGGCAAAAAAATAAAAAGTAAAAAAAATAAACCCCTTTTTTAAAACATGAGTTTAAGATTGGGTTTATTGTCTAGAATTTGATTATAGCAAAACTTACTGTATGAATTTTTTTAATCATAATGATCATGTTAACAGTATGGATACCATGATAAACATAGACTCTTAACATGATACACTTTGTAAACTAAGTACTTTATTTATTTATTTATTTTGACTGCGCCACGTGGCACGTGGGATCTTAGTTCCTGGACTAGGGATTGAACCCCTGCCCACTGCGTTGCAAGCACAGAGTCTTAACCACTGGACCTCCAGGGAAGTCCCAACTAAGTACTTTAAAACTCTTAAAAATCAGTTTTATAAACCCCTGAAACATCATAAAATTCGGAAAGGATTGCTTTGGAAAACTACGCATAATCCACTCAAGATGGAAATGGAACTAAGAACGGATAGGTTGTTTTAGATGTTTCTTATCACAGGAAACATTTTTCTGTGCTTATTACAATAAAGAATGAAGTTTTGTAGGTAATCAAAGTTATATTTTATGATTCTTTTTGATGTTGAGATATAGATTTATTTTCATTGGTATGATGAGATGTTTTCCTAAATATGAGACATTGCCCATCAAGTGAAACATTATCCTAAAACACATCTTAAACTAATACTTTCTCCATAGCATATAAATATTAACATAACTGTATGTTTTTGCTTTACTTTTATTAGGAAGAAGTTATTCGTTCCATGAATTTATTTATTGAGTATGCCCTTACACTAAGCACAGGGTGAGACTCTGGGATTCAGACCTAGACATAGACTCTTGGAGTAGTTTGAGGGAACAGGTGAGCAGGTAAACAGTTACAATATACTTTTTACTGCTTGCTATGGTAGAGATATGCAGGAGGAGTAATGGGAAGGCCTAGAACCTTCAGGGAGGGCTTCAGACATACCCTGTCAACTGAGATGGGAAGGATGAAGGACAGTTTAGGAACAAGTTGGTTAAGGCGGCGGTTCTCAAACTTGGCAGCATATTGCAACCACCTGGGGACTTTAAAAAGAACTCCTGATGCCTGTGTACCAGGCATGTGATTTAATTGGCCTGGGATGTGACCTGGGCTTGGGAGTGTTTTCAAAATTCCCAGATTATTCTAAGTGGAGACACATGTGGGAACCATGGGTTAGGGTATCTTAGGAAGAGCACAGAATGAGCAGGTGCACGGAGACATGGTTTTAAACGACAGTGGCCATAGCCTCATTTTGGAATTGAAGAGGCTTAAGCTTTGGTGGGTGATAGTTACACACTTTTATGGAAGAAACACAGTTATATAGAAAACTAAGAGATGTGAACTGCTATAATTTACATTCCTTTGTAAGTATTGATATTTTCCAAACACCAGAATAGTATGTTAAGAATTAAGATGAGTTCAGTATGTTAGAAGAAAAAAGCTTAGTTATTTTTCATCTTCTATACATAATTCAGGGGAATTTGGGACTTACCGTATGTTTTAATGCTGAAATATAAATTCTAGTCAAAGGGAGAAGCCAGTAATTTGACATATTAGCTTTTAAAGAATACTTTCCCTAAATTAAATACTGTTCATCATTCTGTCTGAAGGTCATAATAAAGAAATTAGGTTCCCTTTTCTTTTTGGTAATTACTGAAGTTCATTGAAAAAGCAAAACAAAATGCATTTTAAAGCAAAATAAATTTAAGTAAGTCCTGCTCTAAGGTCTTAAATGTCCCTATAGCTAATGTATATCACTTTGAAAGAAAAAAAGAATCACTTGTGGAAACAAATAGTGCAGTGATGTAGTCCTGGTTTTCACTGACTAAAACTCAAAGTGCCCTTTTTATTATTCTCAGCTAGTATATAAATTGTGTTCTGTAAAATGAAAACACCAAAAGATATTTTAATTCTCAAGGAAAGGCAGGAGAATTGATTAACAGTCATTTAATCCAGCTGTCTCATTATTATGTACCAGGAATCCCTCACCAGGAATAGAAAAAATTACATTTGACCCCTGAACAGCACAAGTTCGAACTGCACAGATCCACTTATATGTGGATTTTTTTCAATAGTTAATACTATATAGTACTACAGGATCCGCTATTGGTTGAATCTGCAGATATGGAACTGCAGATACAGAGAAACCACACACATGGAGGAACTGAGGGTATATGTGTATACGTGGAGGGCCAACTATATACTTCGATCTTTGACTGCAGAGGGCTGGTGCTCCTAAATCCCACCCCACACCCCTTGGTTGTTCAAGGGTCAATTGTATCTTGCAGAGACAGCACAGCATTGGGATTAATATTACGTACCTCTAATTCAGGAAGACTTACCTTTACCCAATTTAGAGATACAAACTTGAAAAAAATCTGCATTCATTAAATTCTGTTCTCTTGGACATCAAATTTTGAGACACTATTTTTAAATAGGTTAACTTGATTATCCTGGGACAAAGTCTGGTTTTAATACAGTATATAAAAGTTTACAGGAGATACATTTGAAGAACTTCTTTCTTTCTATTCTGTTATGGTTTTAGTTTCACCACAGACACCACATTCCAATTCCTTGAGGGCTTGAATTCTTGAATACTCCAGACAAAAGTTTCCAGAAGACCGGGGACAGGCAGGCCAGGCCCTTTACTCCTGAGGAGAGGCTGTTCTAAGTGGTACAGCGGAGGTATTAGCTACAAAAGTAGGAGAGCCCAGCACAGAGAATTGCACTGAGATCTTGGAATTAAGTGTGAAAAGAGCACTGCTGCCTTATGCATGGGCTTCACATTCTAGAGAAGACTGAGGACAGGTAGAAGGGCCCTCATACCAAAAAATGTCTAGTAGAAGGGACAAGACAAGGGGTAGACTGCCTACAGTATAAAACCTGCTGATGTATGCCGCCTGTGTGTTTATACAATGGGCCTTTAAGGTCCCAGAGCAGTTTTTCAGTTCCGATTCCTTGATTACTCTCCGAAAAGCTGAAAGAAAACATTCCTACCCACCAGAGATGGAAGGCAACGCCCTCCACTCCCCATTGGGGGAGACAGATGAGAAAGGATAAGAAGTAGGACTCTGGTGACAGAATGGTTACTCTTGAGTTATGCCTCGGGCACACTCTGATGATCTTTATCTGGGATAGTATTCTAGGTGGTGTCACTTTGAAACACAAATGATAACAGTACAGATGTCACTGAAATTCTCTTCCATATTTAAATGCCATCTTATCGATTTGTGCCTGAGACACATGAAACATACCGAACTAGAACGGGGGAGGTATGAACGTCCATCTCCCCAAACGAATACAGACTTACAGCCTGGCTGATTCTGGCTTTCTTGAGGGAAAGTCCATTTATGAAGAAGGCTTAAAATCTATTCAGTCTGTTTTAATTTGGTTACCTTGAGTAGCTTGTAGGCATAACAAACATGCTCTTAAACTTGATTTTAAGTTTGCACTTTATTTTAAGTTTGCACTTAAAAGTGCAAATAAGATGTGCTTGCTCTGGAATTTCACAGGAGATGCACTGAGGCTAAAGGACTCTTGGTGGGGCCTCCAAGAGGCAGCCCTACCCATCTGCAGTGGTTGGGATTTTGGTTATAACACAAGGTCCTGACGTGCTGGTTATTATTAACTGGTAGGATAAAAGGGAAAAAGTATTTGTGAACACCCACATTAGAGCGATGTTTCCCTTTCACCTGATCCTAGTTTAGAAACAAAACCTACATTCACTCTTTTTTGGCTTGCCTGTGGAATCTAATGCCAAAAAAATCTTAAGAAATTCTTCTGCAGGCAAAGCAGTGGTTCCATTTTTCTTTTTCAAGGGTAGTCTAATATATCATTCTGTTAGCCTAAACAGAATTCTTACGCTCTAGTTCTTTGAAGACGGGACACTGGTAATTAGACTATGGAGTTGGAATTAGGACTCCCGGATTTGAGATTGTTCTCAAAGGACCTCAGACCCTGAAGTTTAGTTTTGGCCGGCCAGGAGAATAAAGTGCTGGTTGGTAGCACTCTTAACTAGATCTTGCTTTGAAGGTAAAACCATTTGGGGTTGGGGGGGGGTGGAATAGGCTTTCTTAAACTTGCTTTCTGTTAAAAACTTTTAATAAAGTATTTGTAATTCATATATCATTAAGCCAAATATTTTATGTGATTTCTTGAGCAGAAAAACAGAATCAGCAAATTAATGACTTTCTCTTCTGCCAATAGTTCTATATTGGATAATAATTTTTGTCATTTTCACCCCAATTTCTTAAAATATAATGGGGATATATACCTACTACATGATAATTTTATATATGTACAGACTTAATATACAAATGAATATAAAATATTTTATTATCACATCACTTATTTTTTTGGTAGCATTTTCACAATCTGAAATTATTTATGAATATGTTCACTTGTTTGTCAACTATCTCTCCTTTTAGAATATAAGCTTCATGTAAGCACAGATCTAACCTCTCTGACTGCTGTGGCCCCAGCATCTAGAACAGTGTCTGGTACATATTTGTTAAATGACTGAATCCCACAAACTATGCGTAGGGAGGGTATGTATTTATGTGTGTGTGTGTGTGTGTGTGTGCGTGTGTGTGTATGCACGCGCGCGCACGCACACACAAGCGCACACGGCTGCTTTGAGAGTGAGGTGGAGAAAAGAGAGAAGGCACTGAGATGAGAATGGGAGAGGATTAACATTTGCTGAGATGGTTCTTGGACAGATATCCCAGGGAATGATGAGAAAGAATCAATCCCTTAAGAAGACTTTCGGTTGATTTGAATGGGACATCATACATCAGCCAGTTTACCTAATGTTTATATTTAAAGTATAAACATATGGTATAATTATCAATGTTCTATCTCTACTGATATTCCTGGATGTGTACTTTGTTTCTGTGTGAGCCTTGCCCCTGACTTTAACTACTCACCCTACAGCCTTTTGAGATAGCAAGAAGAACGTTAGAGGGATTTTACTAGAGCAGTTAATCAATTATTGAATTCCTTGCCAACAAAACATTTTGATGACATAACCCTTGGGAACACAGTGGTTTGAGTTGATCAAGAGGAAACGAAGTGGCCTTGCTTCCATTCCTTTCTGGATTCCCCCACCTCCATGTGAAGTTTAACTGGACCTTGTGTCATCTGGAGCTGCTCCATCTCTGAACACTGGAAACTGCTTTGTCCACCACATCCTGCCCTTCCACCTCTCCCACCAGAGCCGTTGTTTGACCCTGAGACTTTCAGTCACCAACCCGCACCCTCCTCCCACTTCCTTCAGTTTATTAGCTGTTTTGGGCTTCCCTTCTTAACCTTTGAGTTTAATGCCTGGGCTTACCATTTTGAATATATCCTCCCCTTAGTCACAACGTCCCATATCTCTTTGACCTTCTAATGCAGCTTTCTTAACAATCCCCAAATTCAGGTCAACTCAATCATCAGTGTTCTTGCGTTTTGCTTTAAAGTCACTGAGGAAGATTAAGGAAAATCAAATAAATGAGTCAGTCACATCACCAAGACAACAGTTGCATCAGTGGAGTGCTCACAGATGTTTGGTCAACTTTTTACTCATTCCTGGTTGGCTTCCTTTTCCTTTCACCACAATGATCATTCAGATTTTTATGGCTCTCAAGTCCCTCATCCTTCTCTGAAACCCTGCCACTCTCAAGAGTCGATCTAGCTTGACCCTTGGCTGGTCACTGGTCTAAGAGGTTTATAAGTATTACCTCATTGAATCCTCATGACAGCCTTTTGACGGAGGAACTGTCACAGTGAGATGGGGGATGCATGGTGAGATGGGTGATACTACTGGTATTTAGTGGGTAGAGGCTAGGGATGCTGCTAAACATCCTACAGTGTAGGGTACCTCATGATAAAGAATTATTGCCCCTAGTTGAGAACCACTGATCTACAGGGTGAACTTGACTGGAACATTTAGGTGCCCTGTGAGTTGGGATGAGGGGAGGTTCCCATCTAGGGATGCTGGCTGAGCCTACTGAAGGTCTGTTGAAAAGAGTGGAGGTGAGGGATCATTTGGGACCAACAGAGTGAGGTATTTAGGCTTGGTTTCTCCATCTACTCTTTTAACTTTACCTGGATCTCTTTCTCAGCCCCAAGACTTGATACACATTTTATGTCTTCCTGTATCACCTTTATAAGTATACAGTGATTTTTGAGAGGGAAAGAAAATAGGATAATCTTTTTATCTGACGAAAGCATTGTTTGCATTAGCATAATTTCTATCTCTGGCTATAAAATTTCTAAGGTGGTAGAACACATCCTCTTTGTCAGCCGAGGTATGGAAAGATTTATCTCAATTCATATTAAATGATAGTGATGTCAGAGAAGAAAAAAGTTGGAAACACTAAAGCTTTTCACTTCAGTGAAGAATCAACTTACTGAACTAAAATTAGTCTTAAGGAAAAGTTATATTAATAAAGTATAAACTTTATAATTTAACCAGACCTGACTAGTTATTAGTTCTCACAATGAATAATTGTAATTACTTAAATAATTTGCTAAATTTTATTTTAAAATAGTGTGATAGAAATGCACTTAGTAGATTAAATATTAAAAATTGTTTTGAACAAATAGCTATTGACAAATCCTACATAGAAATGAACTTTGAAAGGATTATTAGGGCTATCAAAAATTATTTGCATAGGGGCTTCCCTGGTAGTGCAGTGGTTGAGAGTCCACCTGCCGATGCAGGGGACACGGGTTCGTGTCCCGGTCTGGGAAGATCCCACATGCCGCGGAGCGGCTGGGCCCGTGAGCCATGGCCGCTGAGCCTGCGCGTCCGGAGCCTGTGCTCCGCAACGGGAGAGGCCACAACAGTGAGAGGTCTGCGTACCGCAAAAAAAAAAAAAAATTTGCATAAATCATATTGATCACATTCATATTGACTACAGCCACTTCCTTATCTCTATATTTCCTTACATTATTCTTCATATCACTAGCATTTTAAAATAAAGAATATATATGTATGTACTCAAATATATTCAAATTCTCATGAAAGCAAAACCCAAGAAAAATAGCTTTAAAAAGACATCAGTAAGTACCTTTTACAAATATTGCCCGATTTCCACTTAGACTTATTAGCTGATTTATTTTAAATAGTGGTTTCCAAACCCATAAGTGTATCAGAGCCATTTAAGAACTAGTGACAGGGCTGGGAATCTCAAAAAAAAGTAACAAACTCTCCAGATGATTCTGACACTCATTTGTGACCAGTTGCTCTGTTAATACCAATGCTAAAGTAAGATTTAAATGAAGAGGCCAGATTAAAGATACTTTTGAAATGTTTCATTTGAAAGCCCCAAAACACTTTAGGTACTGTTACTCCACCAATTCATTTTATCCAATGAATAAAAATGTGTGTTGGTGGGGTGGTAATGTGTTAAGATGTGTTAGTAATCTTTTTATCACAATAAGGACATTGATGTCAGTGCATCCGATTCAAATTCACAAAGGGTTGCCTATTTTTAATTTTCTGTGATGTGACTGGAGTAACTAAAACTGTGATCATTAATTTGGTCAATAGGAAGCTGCTGACCTTAAACAAATAGACTGCCAATTATTTCTCCAGCAAAAATGGGCTTACTCAGGACCAGCAAAGCATTGCCATTCGGGGTCTGCACCCATGGTGAGTCACTTGCGAGTCCCACACAACAGGGAGAGGAGATCTCTTTCATAAAGGGGAAAAGGAAGTTGGGAGGGTTATAGTAAACAGAGTCCACTGGAGCAATTGAGAGTTCAAAGTATAGTGGCTTTTCATTGGCTGAGTCTCTCATTGGCTGAGCTCTTGCCAGGCAAGAAGAGGAAGTCTTTCTTCTTCCTTTTGGGCTCTGCTATCGTTGTAGGGCATTTTAACCCAACTCTAGTTCAACTGAGGTTTCTGTTTATTAATTTTTACAAAGTCATTCAACTAAAGATAAAGCAATAGAGACTACCAGTCTTAGTGAATAATGTGAATAACGCATCTCCAGAAACATCACAATAACATTAAGTCCCCAGAAACTTCCACATGAATCTAGTAGCATGTAAATGAATCAGAGTCTTAACTAACATTTCTGTAAATAAGCTGCAGGGCAGCTCTGAGAATATAGACTGAACAGAATATATAAGCATCCCAGTTTTCATTTCTTCCCATTTCATAGCTTTGCTCTTTTAATGCTGCCTGATAAACATCTATATATTTCATGCCCACTGCACTGGCCCACTCAGGGCTTTGGAAGGTGACCGACACCTCATGGATAATAAGTGCAAGCCTGCATGGATAGATACTGTTTTGTTCTATGAATGACGAGTGACTTCAAAAGAGTGGTTTCCAGGAATAAAATAAAATGACAGTTGATGGTTTATTATTTTCTGTGTTGCAGGTACTGTGGCAAGGGTTTTAAATTTATTATCTCATTTAATCATAGCAGTCACCCCCTGAGATAGGTACCATCACAATTCGTACTTCACAAATAAGGAAACCAGGGCACAGACAACACACCCAAATACAAAATGCCCCTTAGTATTGGAGTTTGTAAATAATTTTTTTAAAGCAAAATGGAAAAGTCACATTTTGCATCTGCATTCAATACAATTTTTAAAACCTGACACTAGAGTGTCCACTTTTTAGCAAAGTGTTTGATTTTTCAGACAGCAAGCTATGGTATCAGAAAACTTTGAGAAATACCCAAGATCTGTGCCCACTCAAAGGTGTGCAAACCCAGATTTGAGACAGGAAGGGCTGGGGACAAAATTCTCAGCCCTGTTGCCAGTGGACAGATCTATTTTTAAATAATTATAAAGAATTAAATGAATTTATAAAGAATTATATATCATTTGACAAGAAGGTGTCAATAGGGCAGTACCTGATGGCACCCCTTCCACCCTAACAGCTTAAGTTTGCCCGGGTTTTAAACTGATAAACTGAAGGAAGAATGACAAAGCTCTCAGGTAAGTTGCCATTGTCTCTGCATTCTACCTGCAGCCTAGCTTTTCCCCTTCGGGTTTCCAGTCACTTCATCTGAGCCACACACACAACATAAAGGAGAGAGTTGGACAGTGCAGGGTCCATGTAGGGAACTGATGGCAGTCCCTGGAACCACCTTTGCCTTTCGTTCCTATGGTTTTGTTTATCATTGCTAGAGCCGAGCTGTAAAATGTAGCACGCGAGCTGTAAAATGTAGCACGCGACAGGAGCCTCCTCTGTCAGCTGTGGCTCCCAGAGTGACCGTCAGCCCTGCCCCGACAGTCTCTAGGAGGAATGCAAACAATGCAGAACCACCCACAGCTGGAGGCTCCCAGTCTGAATGGGGTGGTAGGGACCGAATTACTGTTCCCACTGATGTTGAGGATAAGGATCGAGCACCATGCTATCCTATCTTACTCCAAACCCATGGAAAGAATTTGGCAAACGTTCCATTTCTTAAATCAGAGATTTCCCCATTACTCTTCGCCAACTTGGAGAACTAAAAGTCCTTGAGTTTCAGGAAAAGCCAGGCATTAAAACCTTTTGAGAGATTTGGGGAGAGATGAGTTAAATTGGAATGATTTTTTAAAATGGTTTTAGATGGATTTATGGATTACCTTCCCAAAGATATAAAGATATCAACTTGTCTTGTGAATTTAATCTTTAGCCTCAGTTTTTGATATTGCCCCCATTATTTGTAATTCCTACTTCAAACTAAAATCCCTCTAGCTTTGTGACTTATGCTAATTAACAAGGAAAAAATGTTTTCCCTGCTCTCCATTCCCTTGAAGCTTGTTTTTAGACACAGGGCACTGCAAGTGTGTGCGGTTGGGCAAAATGTTATTGCGAATTGTACTGTTCTGGCTGATTACATGCCATTTGCTTGATGTCAGTTTTTTCCCCCAGCAACTATTTCCAGCCAGTGGTATCACTCTTATGTATTACGCTTCCAAAAAAAGAAAAAATTGCAAAAATATGTTTCTAAAATAAAGGAATGACACATACATTTAACATAATTCATTAACATACGAAATGGGGGCACATCAGTTGTAGAGTAAAACCAGTTTTCAAAGGATTTTGATTTAATGGTTGTGAATTCAAATGTTTATTCTTTCCCTTAAATAGGAGACATATTCATATAAATTTCCTGTCAGTAATTTTAAAGAAAAACAAACATTTATTTTTTAAAATGTAAAATACAATTACTGTTTACTTAAAATGTTTATGAATGTGAGGAAACAGTTCAAAATGAATATGGCCTTTTCTTCCCTATGGTGCCTCCATCTTTTCATTCCTAGCCCTCTTGGGGAACAGGGTCTCTCCTCTTCCCCCTCAGGCCATCCCTCTCATTGTGCCAAATCAGGGCAGAGAAACAACCACTCCAGGACCCATGGGACATGAGCACAGTCCCCTGTAATAATGAGAGACCTTCCAGAGGTCACATCCCACATTCTGGCCTTTGCCCTTTAGATTTTATCTTCAAATTGGACCTTATGTTTAATAAGTGACAGCATTTTGAACAGCATTTTGCAGCATTTAAACCACAGGCATTGTCTCATGGGCCTTGCAAAACAGGACAGGGACTTCCTGAACCATCATTTTCAACACAAGTCAGCATTTCACATGGCAACTTCTGTAGAGCTGCCCGGAATGGACCAATAGCACACGGCTAGACAGATGGTTAACTTTAGGCAAATCTGATGACTTGACTAAAGTGATTTAGTTGGTTGCAGAGTGGAACAGAACTCTAGGGTAGGAGTGACCAGGAGCAGACAGGCTATGATCCCTGCCTGCCTTCCTCACTTATTCTGCAGATGTAAATGTAAATAGCTCAGAGCAAAGGGGTAGGTACACAGCAAATGAACTCTTTTATTGTGTTCTTTAGTAGGAAAAAACAGTTGTTTCCTAGATAAAGGATATTTGGAAAAGACCAATGGTAGCTGCTTTATTGAGTGATTACTACATGTCAGGCATTCTCCTAAGTGCTTTGCAAGTATTGTTTTCCATTTAATTCTTATGCCTCCCACAAACCTGTGAAGTAGATAGCATTTTTTTTCTTTTTGTAATCACTTAAAAAAGATGAGGTATTTGAGTCATAGAGAAGTCCCTTGTCCTAAGATCTTTTCTCCCCAGCTTTGAGATATAATTGACATATAACATTGTGTAAGTTTAAGGTGTACAGTGTGATGATTTGATACACATATATATTGCAAAATGACTACCAAAATAAGATTAGGTAAGATTAGGTAGCACATCTATCCTTGTCTAAGTTCTAAAGTTAGGATTCAGTCCTAAACAATCTGATTGCCGAGAGTAGTCCTTAACAGCTAAATGTACTGCCTTGCGATAAAATTTACTTAAAATATTGAAGGAAATGAGAGCATTTTAAATTGTTTTCTGAATATATTTGTTTGAAAATTGAAAAACCGAGAGCCTTTACTTATATGCCAATGATTTTGTTTGCCAGTACCTGGGCTCAAGTAATTCAGAATGGCTCTGGGTCCATATGCTGGACCATGCCAGACTCTGCCTACTCAGTACTGGAAAAGACCTGAAGCTTCATACCAAGCACTGCTCAGGAGTCTCTGGGAGAAGAATCGGAAAATAGAATTTTAGAGCTGGAAGGAAACTTATAGATAGTTTAATCTCACCTTTTCATTTTATAAATGAGAATATTGAAGCTCAGAGCGATTACGTGACTTTACCAGGTTATACATTGCTAACTAGTAGCAGAGCCAGGATTTGAGCCTGGGCTTTTTGTCTGCATTCTTTCAGTTACACTAAGCTGCCTCCAAATCCGTGAGATAGAATCTTCCATTTCCTTTTCCAGTGTTTTAGGAAATGTCAAAAGCTAATATCCATTATTTAAATAAATTTATCTAAATTTATTTTTGCCTCGATTATATACATTGGTAAATGAAAATGTGTTTGAATTTCCCAAGAGTACTTGAATTTCATGAGTTTTACATTTCCTACAAAGGGGCCAGGCTCAGCAATTTAATTTTCATGGTCTAAGAGCTCTGATTAAAAGCCTTTACCTTGACAAATAATTGGTTTTGAGAGTAGGGGCTAGAGATAATTCAGAGACATGATGAGCATTCATTAATTTTCTCAGACATGTATTGCATGCCTGTTATGTTTTAGGCACTGTGCTAGCTACAGGTCATACAAATATAATTACGAAGTAACTTCTTCCCCTTTAGGAATCATTTTCCCCTTTCTTTCCTATTAGCAAAGGATCTGATATAATCTTGCTGGTCTTAAATTAGGTTGATGTTTCCCAAGGTGTATTAAGGGTACTCCTTGTGGTAGGCCACATGATTTTAGATGGTAACAGACAAGCATTTAAAAAGCACAGTTACGAGTCCATTTCAGTGTAATATTTTAGAAAAATGAAAACAGCTCACAAACCCATATTCAATGGATGTGATGGCTTAGAACATGGTTAATTATGCTGGTGACTACTTTCTGCAGAACGTATGCACCACAGCATGACACTCAGCCCCGTTATGTAAACCTTCTACCATAACATTTAGAAAGTATGACAATATGGCTTTTTGAAAGTACAGGTAATATGGATTAATAGCATGGATTCTGCAGGTACTGAATTTCTGTGTTCATCACTGTGTTCTTTTAAAAGATACATCAAAATGTCACCTCTGAAGGTTGACAGTCATTTAGCACGTGAAGTATAATATATAACTTTATTATGCTGATCACTCATAGTGGCCGTTCTCTCTAAGGAAATTATTTTTAGGTAAATGTGTTAGAAATTGATTAGGCTTATTATTTATACTGTTTGCTTTAAAATGTTTTATTTGTAAAATACAATACTTTTTTATTATAACTTTATGGTTACCTTCTAATTACGGCAAATAATTATTCACTTTTTTATTTTTAATTCAAAGATGTGCAACTGTGTTCATATTACAAACAGTAAACACCAAAACTAATCAGTAAAAACAAGTCATGTTAAGCTTGTTTAATGAGATGGTTGAGGTTTTAGTTAGCATCTGTAGCCTCACCCTATATATTTGGGTGATAGGCTTTCTCCTATATTAAAACTACCTCACACACCTACATCACTGCCAAGTACTGGGCTGTGAAGGATGGGGCGACGTGCAAAGGCTATAACAGTCCAGAGGAAGCTAGCAACTCAGCTTTCCTAAAAAACCCTGATACTACATATGATTAAAAAAGAAAGAGAGTGAGAGAGAGGAGGAGGGAAACAACAGCAGACTTTCAGGCCCAATCTTCAGAGAGTTTGATTTAGTAGATCTGGGACTGATAAATCTTCATTAAAAAAAACACTGTTCATCAACAAAAAATTCAAACTGACAGAAAACTATTGTAAAAAAAAAATCCCCATATATCCCATTATTTAGATTGAACAGTTATTAATATTTTGCCATATTTGCTTCCTCTATTTTTTGAAATTTTGTTTGTTTGTTTGTTTTTTGGCTGCCCCACATAGCTTGCAGGATCTTTGTTCCCTGACCAGGGATTGAAACCGAGCCCCTCGGCAGTGAACGCACGGAGTCCTAGCCACTGGACTGCCAGGGAATTCCCTGAATTATTTTAAAGCAAATCCTAAACATCATGATATTTCACACTAAACACTTGAGTGTATGTCCTTAGAAAACCAGATACAATTATCTGGTTACACAGCTAATAATAATTCCTTAGCCTCCAAACTTTCCACTTATCCCCAAAATATCTTCTTATAGTTTGTCTGTTAGAATCCAGGTCCAAACAAGTTCCATGCACTGCATGTAGTTATTACACAAGTTAGTGTTTTGTTTGTTTGTTAGTTTTTGTTTTTTAATGAAGAATTCCCCTTTCACATGAAACCACCATTAATCAGTGTCTCAATTAGGCTGGCTCTCTAGGCTTTTAGAAGATAATTCAGATTTAGAAAGGGTCATAGATATCATTCCTCTTTCAACATCTTTCTATGCTCTATGGGTTTACCAATCTGGGTCCTGGTTGGAGATATTAGACAGAAGATGGGCGAAATGGAGAGTTGCCTGGATATGTGAACTTTGGGTAGGACAAGAAAATATACTCCTAAAGCAATTGCAAATTTTCTGTGTCATCTTTCCCCAAAATGTTTCACGAAATGTTTCTGTGATTAAAAGTTTCTCTTTTCAAGCAGCTCAGAAAATCCCCCTATAGCATCCTCCTCTTGAAAGCTGATAATGCACATTTAATATATTAAAGTCTTTTTGGTGTTACACAAATTTCACTCCGTGTTTCCCAAATGTCTTTGATTATGGAGTTGGCTTGTTTTTTCCCCCAACACGGATCACCTGTTAACATGTTTTAGAACGTAGTTCAGAAGGTGCATTGATCTGTTGTTCTATTATTACCGCTTTTATTAGGTACACCAATAAACATTTGTTCTGGCAAAGTACCTTGTAATCACTTTTACTAGTTTTTCCCCTCACTCTGAGATCCTGTGGTGTAAACTGGTATTTTTATTCCCATTCAAAAATAAGAGCTATTAAGTATGTAATATGAGCTGAGTAACAAGTTTGCTGCCAGAGTCAGGATTTAATTTAAAGCCCTAAAATTTGAAGACTTAATTGGCAAAAATCCAAATAGTCCCCAAATACTAGAGTTTGTGTTAGTTGTTAGAGCAAACGTAATTTCACAGACTATTACTCATATTCTCATCTCTCGTCCCCTGTCCTTCTTACCACATTCCCAACCTAAGCATGAACAACCCCTAACTTGATGCTCTAAGGACTAGAAGAACTAAAGGGAGGCAGTGCTATTTCCCCTGAAACTAGGCATCCTAAAGATGAGTTACCACTTTTTCTTTCATGATGACCATATAAACATTTATGGAAAAAAATGGAGTAAGAGACACGTAAATCAAATATTCCTAAAGACAGAGATTTAGGAGGCCTCCACTGTGGAATCTGTAAATGTGTTTCTTTGAGACAGCTCCTCCAAGTAACCTCTTCTAAATGCTCCACCCTATTTCTCTACTGCTATGACCGCCATCTCTCAGGGATGCCAGGTGATGGTGGGTGGTGATGACATCAGCAAAGGTTCCGTTTACCCGCGGGAAGCAGAACTATTAGTCAAAAAATGTACCAGGTTAATTCTGGAACTTCTCTGTTTCTCACCCTGGGTGGTAAAAATGTCTCTGTGGTTTTTCTCTGCACTATCTGGGCAAGTGCTCAGAATGAACAATCTTTTTTCAGCTGGGAGAAAATCAAATAAGCAGGAATACCACTCCTCCCTGAAGCTTCGAGTTTGATTCCTAGTCCCCAGGGTTTGAACTTTGTATATGCATAGGCACCAAAGTGTGGAAATAATAGAAGCCCTGCACCACAAGCTAATTGTTGGCTGTATAATTTAGACCATTGTAAATCTCACTGTTATATTTCCTCACTAGTTAACATTTACATGACCTTTTTTCTCCCTGTTTCTGAGAATTTTCCTCCCTTATTTATTTCTTCTCAGTTGGCATACTGAAATAAAATCGGCTCGGAACTACTTGACCTGGGCTTAAATCCCAGCTTTACTCGCTGTGTGACCTTACACAATCTACCTAACCTCTCTGAGCTTTCACTTCTTCACCAGTGAAATAGTGATCATAAAATTATATCAAAGATTATGAAAATTTCATGATGTGAAAAATATGAAAGTGCTTATCTCATTTCCAGTGTTTGGGCAGTTGACAAATGTTGGGTTCTCTGCTTTCTTTTCTTCTCCTCTGCTTGCATTATTTATCACCCAATCTCACCATTTGGGGGAAGAAAATAAAGAATAAATTACCTCCCTGAATTTGTTTGCTTGTTTTCTTTGAAATAACACCATGGGCTAAGAGAGGGTTATCCTAAAGGGACCTGCTTCAATTTGCTGGAGCAGAGGAGGAGTTGTATAGGAGCAGCAGCTGGCCCACTGGCCCCGGGGCGGGGGGAGCAGACAGTCAGTGCTGAGCCTCCACCCCTGCCCGCATAAAGTGCTAGGTGTGTGTGTATGCGTTTGAACTTATTCTACTTGTTTGGCCAAAACAAGAAATAGCAAATAAGCATTCCTTTTATGTTTGTACAGACATCGGAGGGCCTGTTTCAAGTCGGCAAATGACCTCTGGTCATTTTAGGATGCTTATGATCCTATTGAATGGGTATAATTAAAAAGACAGAAAATAGTAAGTGTTGACAAGCATGTGGAGAAACTGGAACCCTCTTACATTGCTGGTGGGAATGTAAAATATATTTTTCACTTTGAAAAATCATTTGGCAGTTTCTTAAGAAGTTAAACTTCACCAGTAATTCTGCTCTTAGAACTCAACCCAAGGGGAATGAAAACATATATTTACACAAAGACGTATATATGAATGTTCATAGCAGCATTATTTATAATAGCAAAAGATTGGAAACAATTCAAATGTCTATCAGTTGTGCATGGACAATGGAATACTATTCAGCACTAAAAAGAAACAAACCACTGAAGCTTGCTACAAAGAAGGATAACACTCAAAAACATTACACTAAGTGAAAGAAGCCAGGTGCAAAGGACATACTGGATGCTTTTGTGCACATGCCTAGAAAAGGCAAATATATAGGGACAGATCTGGTGGTCACCTAGTGTTAGGGGTGGAAATAAGGATTAATTGAAAACAAGCATAAGAGATCTTTTGGGGATGTTGGAAATGTTCTCAAACTGGATTGCGGTGATGATTACACAACTCTATGAATTTATTAAAAAGTCATTACATTGTACATTTAAAATAGATGATATATCAATTATACTTCAATAAAGCTGTTTAAAAAGAATGCTTATTGTTATGCAATTCATGAAATGATCTCCTTATCAAAAGTAACATTCAGAGGTTGTGGAGAATATGATAATCAGGGTGTATTCTTAGAAATAGGGACACATCTGTCTTTCAGCTCACATATTCATTATTCTCTGATTCTAACAGTAAACAACCCCAATGCTCCAACTTTCCAACTGGGTAAGCTGTGAGCAGAGGAGGGAAGCAGGACTGGGTGATGTCAGCCACAGAAGAGAAGGTGCAGAGGGCAGATAAGCAGACCAGAATTACTTCTGTACATTGATGTCAGGAATGGAGGTGGCAGCACACACCTGCATGGCCTGATCTTTTGCAAACCAGCACCCAATATGCACATGCTGCCACTTCCTATCTTGGCCAGCAGTCTCTCTTTGCCCCACCCTATCCCACTCCTGCTTTTCGATTTCCAACTTCCTCTGAGCTGTGCTTCTCTATCTATTAGTCCCTCAGTCATCTGTGCACCAGGGTGTCCTATCTGGCTAGATCCTCTGAACTGTCTTAACCCCTGTATGTAACAGTCCAAACCAAGGAAAACCCTATCTTCCAATTATTATTTTTCAGTTACTTATCAAACTTCTTTCTAGGTCTCATCCACACACATATACCTAAGAAGCTAAGATTATTAATTTGCAATTTACATTTACTGAAGAAGTGAATGTGGGTGAGAATCTCAAAAAATAGTGAAGTTTGGGCTTCCCTGGTGGCGCAGTGGTTGAGAGTCCGCCTGCCGATGCGGGGGACACGGGTTCGTGCCCTGGTCCGGGAAGATCCCACATGCCACGGAGCCGCTGAGCCCGTGAGCCATGGCCGCTGGGCCTGCGCGTCCGGAGCCTGTGCTCCGCAACGGGAGAGGCCACAACAGTGAGAGGCCCGCATACCGCAAAAAA
>NW_006771308.1:49631-69760 GCF_000442215.2 Lipotes vexillifer
AAACAAAAAAAAAAAAAAAAAAAAAAAAAAGTTAAAAAAAAAAAAATAGTGAAGAGTTTGACTATCAGGACTTGATAATTTAATAATTCTCCCTTTTACTTCATCCAGTTCCAGTATTTCACAGGAAAATTATCACGAGGGAGCAGTGTTACGCAGATGAAAGTGATGCACTCCTAATCTTGATGGTTGTAATTCTACAGGCCTAAGAAAAATAATCAGGCATATAAAAAATCTCTACAGGTATATAAAAGAAATCAGAAATTGTGTGAATTTCACACAGAAAATATGAGATAATTTGGCATACAGTACTTATTTAAAGTGGAAGCCTATTTAAATCTACTTAAAATTAAAAATGCCCTCCCAAACCTATCTGCCAATTGAAGAGTTTGGATTTTGAATTATATGGCTTTTTTTTTCCATAAGAAGCTTAGCGTACTCTGCAAATAATAGCTAATAATTATTGAGTTATTGTGATGTTCTATGCACCTTATTTAATCTTCATAATGACCCTATGAGATAGGAACAATAATTACCCCAAGTTTACAAATGAGGAAAGTAAGACATAAAGAGGTTCTCTGCTCTAAGTGGCCGTTGAGAGGTAGCACAACCAGGATTCAAGTCCAGGTCTTTCCGACCCCAAAGCCAGAGTCCTCAGTCACTACATTATACATCTAAGTAGACCTCATGATAATATCTTGTAAAAATTGTCACCCTCATTTTTACAAATGGAGACGCCACAAGGGGCCAAGGACATATGACTCCCTCAAGAATAGGCATTAAGCCGGTTTCTATAGATTTCTGTCCTTGAGCCGTGCAGGCCTCCTCTTCAGTGTTTTATAAATTGTTCACCAGGTTGTAAGACTCTCCGGAACAGGACTCTCTTCTTTTAGGGTACTCACCAGACTTTCAGCTATAGGTTCTCCAGACAGCCAGAACATTTCAGACTCTTCATTTGCTGAAAATCACTGGAGTGGCTGAAAATAAAAGGACCATTTGTGTTCAGGTTACCAGGTCATTAGGACTAATTAAGTAGCAACTTTGGTTTACATTCAATGCAAACATTTTGGCATCCGTTCCACACGGTGGCTATATGCACATATTTTAAGTAATTAAAACTAGTCACTTGACTAAAGGTAAATCATTGCATCTCAAATTCCTTTAAAATCTCCCTTTGGTGTGTTTCAGAATTGTTTATCTTCTTAATCTGACATCAGGCAAGAGTAGCAGAGAAGACTGACAAATCCTGAGAACAGAGTGAATGATTTGCAGAGGAATATGCTTTAAAACCTTTCATTGTGAAGATGTGACTCCTGCTATGTTCACTGCAGAAAACCCCAGTTCTGAGCCTGATGCCGATAAGTAAACAAAATATTCACACAGCCTGTAACATGCTGCAACCTTTTCCATTTTCCCTACAGACTTCTCTGATCATGAGTTCAAACAATATTACTCAATAATTTTTATTTTCCCTCGATAAGAGAAATCTCAAAACTCTTTCATCTGTTTGGCAAACGAATACAAAATAGAATCATTATTTTCCAGGTCTTGGTACATAACCAATAACAGCTTCCATTTATTGAGAGCCTACTATATAGAAGGCACTGTACTTGGCATTTCACAGTATTTCTAATCCGGACAACTTGGCAAGTTAGGTCTTCTTATTCCTGTTTACAGGGGAAAAAAAGAAAAAAACAGAACTGAGGGAGATTAAAAAATTCTGTCTGACTCGAAATTCATGCGCTTTCCATCATGCTTTCTCATTCTTCATCAAGCCTTGGAGTACCACTAAGGATTAGATGATTTTGGGGGCTGCTTGAACAACCATTTATAAGTTGCCTATTTAATGCCTAACAAGTGTAGGAAATGAGAATCCTCCAAAGTAAGACATGGACTTTGTTCTCCAGAAGCTCACAATTCAGTAAAGAGAGAAGAGAATGAAGTTCTATGAAGAATGATTCAGACAGTAAGTGCTAGAGGAGTTTAGAGAGGGGCCCAGTTATGAGCTGATGAGAATAGCGGGGAGCCTCCCCAAATGACGTGAGGCCTTGCTGAACCTGATAGATGACATAGTTTGGATGGGCAGAGAAGAGAGGGAAGAGCATCCTTGGAACTAGGAAGGAGAATGCCGAATCCCAGAACAGTGAGGACACCTACCTGGTTGGTGTGATGGGGCTTGTGCTAGGGAGCAAAAAGACTCAAATGCTATAGTGATTTATCCTACTGCAGTTCATTATGACACTAAAGAAGTTACGTTCCAGTCCAGGTCCAGGGAATAGTTATCCAGGTACTGCTTCCTGTCACGGGTAGAGCTTTGTCTATTTTTTGCCGTCATTCAGGGAAAAAAAAACAAAAAAGTATGGGGAATCCCAGAAAGGTCATGGGACACATATGGGTTTAGAAATCAGAATTTCTGGGTTCTGTTTTCGGTTTCAGTAATTTCTTCTCTGAAAATGCAACAGTAGAAATGACTGAACTTCTGAATTAGTTTCTGCTAAATGGAAAAAAATATATCACCACCTCTCCCAACACAGACAAATTCATCCCATTCTAAATATGCAGATTGTTGAAGGTATGATACCAAGTGTTTCAAGTACTGATTTTGGTAATGAAAGTGCCCCCAAACTGCCCTGCTTCACTTCCATATCCCTATACCTATTTCACAGCTCATACTATGCTGGAGACACGGTGGGCAGTAAATGACGTGGTTTTAAAATTACAAACAATGTTGGCATCTTTTAGTGAAACAGGAGAAACAGCTTTAACTGTCTTTACAGTCTTCAAGCATAGTTTCTAGATACAATGTAATTATTGTCATTACGATTTTCCTACTACCTGGACAACTTGAAAACGTTCCAATGTGTATAATTACACAGTTTTTAATTTGTGCAAGATTGGGGTGAGCAATTCTGTTTGTGAGTTTTAACAAAGCAAGTTAGGCTTCCAGACAAAATTTCCCAAGCTCCCTTGGCTCTAATCTGGACCTTAAAAATTCATTTTACTAACTTGCTGAGCATAAAATATTTGGTGCTGATGTTTAGCTATCTCAGTGCTGCAGTTTAGAAGGGCAAGTGAAAAACATCCCTCGGGGCTCTTGAGGCTGGACAGAAGCAGCTTTGGACTCTGCTCGCATTCACTGGCTAAGCTGTGCCTAGCAGAGGCTGTTTTAAAACTACAGAGCAATGGGAGAGACATATATTCCATCGTGGGATAATACACCATACACACTCACCCTACAAATCCATCTTGCTTTTAGGAGGCCAACAACATTAAAAGCCAGGAAAGAGAGTCCAATTTACCCTTTTATATATCACTCAAAGTCTTCCAGACCGTGGAGATTTTCTTTTATCCAAATCTGTGAATATTTTGCCCATATGGTGTTCCCAAAAAGGGCTACAGTCTCTTAAGTTGGGAAACATCAAAATAAGGTTCATAGGAAGTTCTTTGACTCTATTTCCAGAGCCACTAAGTCACAGCTCATGACTTATTAATGATCTACAATACCTTCTTGCTTTCATTCATTTGCTCATTTATTCAACATTTATTGACTGTCTACTACAACTATAGTAAACACAGTCCTTACACCCAGATTGCTCCTAGTGCAGTGGAGTAGACATAATAAATGCAGTGTAGAGCCCTATGATGTGATCAGGAGCTAGGTGCTAATGGTGATGGGCGGAGGGCAGCAGTGCTCAGGAAATCTTCCTGGAAACCATGATAGCTAGGGAAACTGTGAAGGAAGGAGGAGTGGCCCAGATGGAGAAATTGTAAAGAGGCATTCTAACTGGAAAAACAGCATGTCCAGAGGCATGAGAAAATGTGCATGACCTCTGCAAAAATATGAAAGATGACAGAGCTGGAAGAGGGCTGAGAGGTTTGCAGAATTATAGCTTTCAGAGTCACCAGCCAGCCTCTAGTTTTCACAATCTAATCAATTTGAGTGTTTGGATCTGTGGAATTCAGGAGCCCAAAAGGACATTTCCTTGATTGGCAGTCAGGAAACATGAGGGCAGACTGGTTCAAAATGCTTAACTCCTTGGGGCAAAGATTCTGCAATGTATCCAGTTGGTGATAAAACAAGAGTATCTCACTTCATTTCTTGAAGTATGATCAGGAAGTCCATCAAGATCATTTCTGTGTTGTTTTAACAATCACCTATTCTTTTCTCATACTCCATGCACCTAAGGTGTTGCTTTAACACATAGAGGTCAGCTGATTTTAAATTTTGATCTATTTTTTTTCAAGGAGATGCTGGCGTTATTTACTTTCATTGCACATCCAAGAAAACTGAGGATTTTATGAAAAATGGCAGAGCCACAAAATAAGTCAGTGCAGAGAAAGAATTAGATTGAAGGACTCCCAAAGCTTGGTTTAGGATGAATCTTTAGGGTACTGTGAATAGGAGCAAATACCCTGGAACAGGAACAGAGCTTATGTGAGCTGGGGGTTGGGCAGCAGCAGAAGCTGGGTCAGGGACTGACTCTGAGTGAAGCTCTAGGGCAGGAAATAACTCTACTCATGGGGACTATAAAAAAGACTTGAAGCTCACAAACATACGATAAATCATTTTCTTCTGTATTTCTTCCTATAACTAAGGATTAGGAGTCAAGACTACTGCTACCCCTTTTCTATCAGCTATGACCCTCAGCTCCAGCTGGGAGATTGATTTTCTTCTCTTGAGCTGCCCTTAATGATCATTTTATCCTAATTTCATTAGTACAAACATGGTGAGGGTAAGAAATAGCCTATTTGCACCCTGTGGGATGATGGTGATCCCTACTTCTCTGCCCAGACTGCCCCACCTAAGCAGGTGCCCTTAGCACAAGGTATGAAACCTGAGGCTTAGATAACCTGGGTGGAGGTGAAGGGGTGGAAAGGGGGATACTCTTGAAGAAAAAAATTATGTATTATGCAAAATTAAGTACAGAAATGAATAATGATTTAGGAAAGAAATCATAACAGGTAACTGAAGGCTTGGAGATCTGGGACGTTTCCTAAAATATCTTTAGGGCAGTTACCAGCATTGCTTCCATAGAGATGCTTCCAGATTGTGTCTGGCTTTCCCTTCACACCTGCAACACTACAGGCTCGGTCCACTCCCAGCACTCACAGGGACCAATGCAAGTGAGGGACTCAAAGCTTATGCTTCATTGGTCTCATGGTTCACCCAGATGCAGTACCACTGATAAAGGCTGCTGGAGAATGACTTGGATGTATGTCCTGGTTTGCCAGAAAGTTCCAGGTTATGCCTGTTATTCTTATTTACGTTTTTTTCCCGTTTTATTGAGAGATAATTGACATACATGGCTGTATAAGTTTAAGGCTTACAGCATGATGGTTTTATTTACATAAATTGTGAAATAATTACCACAATAGGTTCAGCTAACATCCATCTTCTCTTCTAGCTACAATAAAGAGAAAAGGAGGAAGAAAACCATAAAGGAAAAAAAATACCTCTCCTTGTGATGAGAACTCTTAGGATCTTCTTATAACAACTTTTCTATATAACAGGCAGCAGTGTTAGCTGTAGTCATCATGTTGCACATTACAGTTCTCAGAACTTTTTCATCTTATAACTGGAACTTTGTATCTTTTGACCACCTTCCTCCAATTCCCCCTCCCCGTGACCACAAGCGTGATCTCTTTTTCTCTGAGTTTGACTTGTTGTTGTTGTTGCTTTCAGATTCCACATATAAGTGAGATCATACAGTATTTGTCTTTCTCTAACTTATTTCACTTAACATAATGCCTTCGAGGTCCTTCCACGTTGTCGCAAATGTTAGGATTTCTTCAATTTTTGTAGCCAAATAACATTCCATTGTGTATATATATACAGAAGCTTTAGTTATGATTGAATTGAATAATATATGCAGAAGACTCAGCCAGGATGGGGGTGGGGACAAGTGAGGAGGTGGGAGCCGCCCTTTGGCCCAGTTTTGGTTGGGGTTCAGGAAGGCAAACTGCCCTCTGTCTCAGGTGCTGTCCCACAACCTGTACACCGTCCTGCACATCCCTCACGACCCTGTGGCCCTGGAGGAGCACTTCCGAGATGATGACGATGGCCCTGTGTCCAGCCAGGGGTACATGCCCTATATATATATATATATATATATATATATATATATATACACACCACAACTTCTTTATCCATTCATACATCGATGGACACCTAGGTTGTTTCTATGTCTTGGCTATTGTAAATAATGCTACTATGAACATAGGGGTGCAGATATCTTTTTGAGTTAGTGTTTTTGTTACCTTTAGATATATTCCCAGAAGGAGAATTACTGAATCATATATGGTAGTTCTGTTTTTAATTTTTTGAGGATCCTCCATGCTGTTTTCCATAGTGGCTACACCAATTTACATTGTGCACCTTGTACAATGTAAATTGTGCACAATTTACAACAGTGCACAAGGGTTTCCTTTTCTCCACATCCACACCAGCACTTGTATATCTTGTCTTTTTTTTTTTTTTTTTCCTTGCGTTATGCGGGCCTCTCCCTGTTGTGGCCTCTCCCATCTGCGGAGCGCAGGCTCCGGACGCGCAGGCTCAATGGCCATGGCTCACGGGCCCAGCCGCTCCGCGGCACGCGGGATCCTCCCGAAACGGGGCACGAACCCGCGTCCCCTGCATCGGCAGGCGGACTCTCAAGCACTGCGCCACCAGGGAAGCCCTATATCTTGTCTTTTTGATGATGGCCATTCTAACAGATGTGAGGTAATATCTCATTGTGGCTTTAATTTGCATTTCCCTGATGACTAGTGGTGTTGAGCACCTTTTCATGCACCTGTTGACTTTTCATAAATCTTCTTTGGAGAAATGTTTATTCAGGTCCTTTCCCTATTTTTAAATTGGGTTATTTGGGGTTTTGAGTTCTTTGTATGCTTTGGATATTAACCCCTTATCAGATATATGGTTTGCAAATATTTTTTTGCATTTTTAGGTTGCCTTTTCATTTTGTTGATGGCTATGCAGAAGCTGTTTAGTTTGACGTAGCCCCCTTGTTTATTTTTTATTTTGTTGCTTGTGCTTCGGGTGTCAAATCCAAAATACCCTTACCAAGACCCATGTCAAAGAGCTTCGTTCCAGTGTTTTCTTCCAGGAGTTCCATGGTTTCAGATCTTACATTTAAGTCTTTATTCCATTTCAAGTTAATTTTTGTGAGTGACGTAAGATACGGGTCCAGGTTTAAATTTTAATAATTTCCTTTTCATTCTGAAAAAACAGGCCTGGTTTGCCTTATAAAGTGTACGGTCATCCTATTTATGTTGGGCACCTCTGTGACCACACAAGCTGGTCCCAGGTGGGAGCTTTCGTTTCTGACTTTAGCATCTTCATTGCCTTTCTGCCCCAAGTAGGTCTGGTAGAATCCCAGTTTCCCAGTCTTAAAGTCTTAACCACATTGACCTACTTATTGTGCGTTGCAAGGAAGGTTCCTGTTTTGTGTTTTTCTATCTTCTTAAGAGTCATCGTTTTGATATTATATAAATTCACACTTTAAAAAATTTGTCAGAGGTGTGTAAGGCTTCTTTCATTCTAGACATCCAAAAATCTCTAAGTAACACCATCTAATCCAGTAGCTTTAGTTCTCTCTGTTATGCTTTCATGAAGATCCACCCCCCTTCTTGAACAGCCTACAGGGTGGAGCAGCAGGACATTCAGGCCTAGTTAAAAAGATAGGTCGGTGCCTATCCTTTGGGTGAAACACTGCATCTGAATGTGCTGGTGGAGTTAAGGAAGCATTATCCCGGCAATAGCTTGGCCTTGGTGGGTCACACTGTGTCAGTTCATCACTTAGAGAAAGACAAGCAAGGCAGGAAATCTCTACCCCCATGTGAAGCTGGTTTGCAGGCTGGACCAGTGAGAACGACAACACAGCTCCGTTGTGGGCAGGCCACCAGATCCAACACACCACTTCAGAGCCTTGGAGTCAGACGTCAAGTGCAAATAACCAGGCTTATTTTCCCTGCCGAAGTCACATGCAATGTCGAGGTAACATCAAAAAGTTTCCTCTGAGTGATGATCTGGGCACATAAACAGTGGCATGGTTAGATGCCACTTTGTGTTTAAAGTAATTATACTACAGTGCTGGAATGTGGCGATGTGAAAGCCCCATTGCAGCAAAGTTGATTCTATTCAGCAAACTGGCAAGTCAGCTGGCCCGGATCCTGCTTCTCCCTGAATTTACTACTTCCAGCTTGGGAACTCTCTCTGGGAAAGTCAGAACTCGAGGACAAGTGTGGGTGCACGGCCCAGCTCTCTAAGGCTGGTGCCAGCTTGCAACCAACAATATGTCTGGGGCACGGCTTGCAGACGTTGGCCCATAGCAGCTGTGGTCACTCATGTTCAGTGGGAGCCCTTGGAAAATTGCTGAGGCCGATGGGAGTGACAGTGCCCGTGGCCTGGGTCTGTGTCTCACCCTGTCTTGCCAGATCCTGCTGGGGCTGGACAGTTACTGCTCAGCAAGATGGAGAAACCCAGCTAGAGAAAGGCTGGTGGTGTGAGCAAGGCTTCCTGGGAAGGTGATATCCCTAGAAGTAAAGATGATGTCTCTCAGCTGCTGGCTGCAGAAGCCCTGCCTTCATGGGCACAGGCCAACGTCTGACTGGTGAAGTCTAACTTCATCCTAAATACAGGGACACAGGGCCTCTTTTATCCCTTTCCACTTTGGAATCCTGCCTTTCTCAGGGAAAAAGACCTAGTAATTACCCCTCTACCCTATGCCCTGGCACCCAATCCCCAACCGTGTGCCAAATCAGTGGAACTTTTCTTGTGTCTGGGGTGAATCATTTCCCTTTATCCTCACAGAACTTCCTTCATAAGTTAGTGCTGGCAACTATATTCATGCTAATTAGCCGCCCTTGATGGATTTATTTCATCCAGTTGTAAATTTTAGAGGAGAAGTTCCCAGGCCAACTTAAAAGTAGAAGTCACAGGACAAGCTGAGTGGAAATCAGGTTTGGATGACCTCCACAGAGCAAGTTAAGCCAATTCCCATGGGGTTTAAACACAGTGTTCCCAGGGAGGCAAGTCAAAGTCGAAGGAAGACCTGGAAGAAATCTCATGGAGACCATTTAGTTCAGGCACTTTGCTTTACAATGAGTGACCTGGGGCTCATAAAGGTGAATTAACCTGCCCAATCACATCGCTATTTACCAGTCACCACTGAAAGTGCAAAGGGCATGGGTGACACTATTGACTACAGGGGAAATATCCGTTTGTCTTCTGGGGCAAATTAAATACAGTTGTCACAAGCAAAGGCCTTGACTATTTTTCTCAAGTTCGTCTTTCTTTTCACTTGTTTTCATGGAGTAATGTTATATCCCTAAAGAAAGCATGTAGAATCCAGCTGATGAGATATTTCAGACTTTCTGAAAAGTATACCAAGTTGCTGATGTAATTTTGGTAGGTAAGGGGACCAGCTGTTGGAAAGTATGAACTCTCCAAACATCTGGACTGATCTGTGTCCTAGGCTCCAGCCATAAACTGTGCGTTAGCTACAAACCTTTATGCTCTGAGTTTGGAACACTCTCTGACTCCCCGTATGTCTCTGGCGCTTTAAGAGTAGTTAGGGAAGGTAGTGATGGTAGGGAGGTTTGTTTTATGGTGTATTTGGGAAGAAATCTTTCTTGTTATGTTTATGATAACTCTTCAAAATGGTATTTTTTCTTTATGTATTGGCAACAGATTCAAGTGAAAGTCAAGTTTTCTCTTATTTTTTCTTTCTCCTTTCCCTCCCTTCCTTCCTTCCTTCTCTTCCTCCCCCTTCTCTACTTGTCTTCCTTATTCTTCCCTTTCTTTTCTCTTCCTTCTCCTTCTTTTCCTCCTTGTACCTTAAAGCTCAACTGTGCGATTTAATAAACAGTCACTCACAGTCACAGCTTGTGGAAGGGACACTGTACCAGTCGGTCACTTGTTGAGCCCTGGCCTCCTGTGCACATATGAAAGATAAGGGCTCCTTTATGTTGCCCAGCTTTCGTATAGATACTACGAATATTCATCTTCTAATATAAATACGAGAAGACTCTTCATTTTATAGATAATCAAGACCAGGAAGTTTTAGTACAGAACTTCTTGTCATGAGAAATTTCTGTTTTGTGCAGAGAGCTATAATCTTTACATTTAAATGATGCCAGAATAATAGTCAAGGGGGTACTAAAACACCAGATGACTGATCATATTTTTTGCCTCACAACCAATTACTTGAGGTTCTTTAAACATAGGGAGTCCAAGAATCATCCAGATTTCCTTACTATTATAACTATATATATATATATATATATCAGATGAAACTTTGTCAGTTTTTCATAAAATATACATCATAATTGCATTATAATTCTTTACTGATTGCAACGGATTACAATAATTTGCATTTCAATGAAATGATTTTGAAAACAAATCACAAGTACTAATCATCTTTCCCACCAAATCTGTTCCTCCAACAGACTTCCTCATTTCCATTGGTGACTGCACCATCTACCCAACATCTCAGGCTAGAAACCTGGGAGCCATTCTCGGCACCTCTCAGCCCTCACCCTTCACATTCAATCCATCACCAAGTCCTGCCAATTTCACTTCCACAATATATTTCAACTCTGCCTAATCTGCTTCTCATCTCCATCTATTCCAGTCTTCCCAGGCCACCATCATTTCTTTGCCTTCCACCTGGTCTCTCTCCTTCCACCCTTGCCTCTCTCCAATCTGTTCTGCTCACAAAAACCAGGGTGACCTTTTAGAGAAGTAAACAGGAGCAAGTTGTGCTTTTGTTCCAGATTCCTTAATGCAGGTCTAGATCTCTTGCCACTTTTCCCTTGGCTCCCTACACCCTAACTGCCTTTACTCTTCTTTTGGTGTGTAAACTGATCTGGAACATTTCCTCCTCCTCCTCCCCTCCACCGCCACCCCCATCTCTACTTTCTTTATCAGGCAGGTCTTAACTAAACATCAATCCTCAGCAAAGGTTTGTACCCAGACTAACATAGTCCCCACTGTAATGCTCAAACATAACAACTGGTTCTTCTATTTCAGAACCCTCACCACAATTGCAAATCTTTATAATATAATACGTATTATAATATAACATATACTATACTGTATTATTCTATCATATATAATGTCTAGCTTCTCCTGCAGACTTTAAGCCCTATGTGGGCAGACACCATGCATGTCCTGGCTCAGTGCAGGCATATAATAAATGTTCAATAACTATTTGTGAATAAACAGATCGTCATTATAATGCATTTGTACACTGCATGTTTTATTTTACTTTAAGGTGCATGAGTATTCTAATTCCCTTACATTTATGTACCTATTGACCTGATGATTTTATCCCCCTTTTACAGATAGTAAAAAACAGGTTTCAAGAAGAAAAATAAGTTAGGAAAGGCGACTTAATGTCCTCAAGTTCAAAGCTGCCTAATACATAGAAAAAACATATTAACAACAGCAATGATTACCATTTATTGTTGTCTTATGATGTTCCAGGAGTGCTCCAATAATATTAACTCATTTAATCCCTATAACAACCCTGTGAGGTAGGTAATATCTCTTTTATTTGATAAAATGGAGGTTAGGTAACTTGCTCAGGGTCTTATATATATATGTTCATCATGTTAAATGTTTTTTACATACGTATTCATGTTGGTTAACTCACTGACATTGAGCTTTACTCAGTCAGCGTTCTCATTAGTGAGGAATACTGCAGGTAGCATGATTTCTTTTCTTTTCGTTTTTTTTTTTAAACATCTTTATTGGAGTACAATTGCTTTACAATGTTGTGCTAGCTTCTGCTGTATAACAAAGTGAATCAGCTATATGTATACATATATCCCCATATCCCCTCCCTCTTGCACCTCCCTCCCACCCTCCCTATCCCACCCCTCTAGGTGGTCACAAAGCCCCCAGCTGATCTCCCTGTGCTATGAGGCTGCTTCTCACTAGCTATCGATTTTGCATGTGGTAGTGTATATATGTTAATGCTACTATCTCACTTTGCCCCAGCTTACCCTTCCCCCTCCCTGTGTCCTCAAGTCTATTCTCTACGTCTGCATCTTTATTCCTTTCCTGCCCCTAGGTTCATCAGAACCATGTTTGTTTGTTTTTTAAGATTCCATATATATGCGTTAGCATACGGTATTCTTTTTCTCTTTCTGACTTACTTCACTCTGTATGACTGACTCTAGTTCCATCCACCTCACTACAAATAACTCAATTTCGTTCCTCTTTATGGCTGAGTAATATTCCATTGTATATATATATGTGCCACATCTTCTTTATCCATTGATCTGTTGATGGACACAGATTGCTTCCATGTCCTGGCTATTGTAAATAGTGCTGCAATGAATATTGTGGTACGTGTCTCTTTTTGAATTACGGTTTTCTCAGGGTATATGCCCAGTAGTGGGATTGCTGGGTCATATGGTAGTTCTATTTGTAGTTTTTTAAGGAACCTCTGTTCCTTAAATACTTAAATACTGTTCTCCATAGTGGCTGTATCAATTTACATTCCCACCAACAGTGCAAGAGGGTTCCCTTTTCTCCACAACCTCTCCAGCATTTACTGTTTGTAGATTTTTTAATCATGGCCATTCTGACTGGTGTGAGGTGATACCTCATTGTGGTTTTGATTTGGATTTCTCTAATGATTAGTGATGTTGAGCATCTTTTCATGGGTTGTTGGCAATCTGTATGTCTTCTTTGGAGAAATGTCTATTTAGGTCTTCTGCCCATTTTTGGATTGGGTTGTTTGTTTTTTTGATATTGAGCTGCATGAGCTGCTTGTATATTTTGGAGATTAATCCTTTGTCAGTTGCTTCATTTGCAAATATCTTCTCCCATTCTGAGGGTTGTCTTTTCCTCTTGTTTGTGGTTTCCTTCGCTTTGCAAGAGCTTTTAAGTTTCATTAGGTCCCATTTGTTTATTTTTATTTCCATTACTCTAGGAGGTGGATCAAAAAAGATCTTGCTGTGATTTATGTCGTAGACTATTCTGCCTATGTTCTCCTCTAAGAGTTTGATAGCGTCTGGCCTTACATTTAGGTCTTTAATCCATTTTGAGTTTATTTTTGTGTGTGGTGTTAGGAAGTGTTCTGATTTCACTCTTCTACATGGTAGCATGATTTCTGGCTCATCTTGAAATTTCTCTTTCTCTCTATGTCCCCTGCCACTGCTCTCCCTACCCTCCCTCTTCCCTTCCCTTCTCCTGTTCCTGGCTTCCCCTCCTGCTGTTCAGTAGGAAAATCTCTGACAGAGCCACTTTTCTGCCAGGCTATTATATACATAGTCAGTGTTCCCACATTCCAAAGGTGGGTAAAAATGTGTGTGGAGAGCGGGGAATTCTGCCAGAACAATGACTCACTGTGCACATGAAAAATGGTTCAATAATAGGTCACTGCCTTAGCGAGAGCAATGCTGCCCGTCCCCAGGGGAAAAAATGGGGCTAGTAGACAGCCCTCCTGTGATCTGGGACAAGCCTTCTATGACAAATGGAAGAGCCATACGCACCATCACCCACATCCTGGTTTTTTTATTTCATGGGCATGAAAGGTGATTTTCAAATAGGGATGGGCATGAAATGAGCTCCTGACATGCAGTGGCACACATATTTATAGTAAGCATGTACACTCATCTCTAGATTATTCAACAATTAGTTATGTAAGTGCTGGAGTGTCTGGTTTCCTGGCTTTTCCCAGTGGGGTTGTTTACTTGTTGGTTTTTTTTGGTCTAAATTCTTGCTGAGAAGAACTCCCACTAGTAGAAATATAGGATTATGGTGGAATTGGGCTGGGCTGCTCCCTGCCTCGATTTCTTCGAAGCCCAGCCTAAAATGCAGGAAATGACCTGACCCCTTTCTCATGCCTCTGTTCCCTGGAGCCTGTGTAAAGCCCACCTCGGGACCAGTCCCGCAGATAGCCTCCTTGGCTGACGTAACACTGCCGTTGGGGGAAGAAATCAGCCCGTGTGGATTGGGGCTCTTATACACGTATGATCTTAAGACTCACCTGGCTTTAAGATTGCCTCACAATTATTTTGCTTCTCCTCAGCTCCCTTTTCCAGACCTCAGCAGCTGTTCTAGACCTCTTTACTACTTTCCTCAGCCCCCTTACTCTAGTCTGAGCCAGGAGTTCTCAACTGTGGCAACCCATTAAAATCACCCCAGGACTTTTTAAAAATCCCAGTGCCTAGGCCGCATCCCAGGCCAATTATATTAGATTCTCTGGCAGTGGATCCAAGCGTCAGTTTTGGTTTTTTTTTTAAAGCTCCCCAGATGATTCCAGTGTACTGCTAAGGATTAGAACCATTGCCTTAAAGCAGAGAACTTTCCAACTTCATAAGAAAATGTGAGGCAGTAAACACCAACATCTCAAATTCCTATCTGCTCACAAGCTTTTCTACATGTGCCACCACCCTGTTGTCCTGCCCTCTGGTCTTACTGGTTGAGTCATCCCTCTATTTCAGGAAAACTATGTCCTTTATACCCATATCTTCCAAGATCTTCCAGGACCTGCTTGTATCTCTAATCTCTTCCCCTCTACTGGATCTTTTCTTTTAGATTATAAGCAAGATTAAGTCCCCCTCATCTTTGAAAACGTATCCATGGAGCTTGTCATCTCTCTGTTTCCAGCCTCATGCCCATCTACTCTCCACTTAGTTCTTTGTATGCTGGTAATATTCTTCCTGAATACCAAGCTTTCTTAGCTGGACTCTTCCTCCTGGCTTTTTGTAGGAATTCACCTATGCTTGTTGAAATGAATTGTAAAACAATTTGCTATCTAGCTTCTTGGGCAGAACGATGTGATCTAACCGACTGTAGGTGAATTTCATTTAACCAGGCCCCCCATGCTTTTTTCCCGTGAATAACTATCATAGAAATAAACTAGGGCAATTATTGAGACATTCTTCTGGATTTCACATTATGCTACAGAATAATGTCATATTCACTTGTTTAGGATGAATTTCTAAACAAATCCAGCACAGGAATCCTCTCCTCAGAATTTCCACACTTTCCAAGGCCGTTGCCCAAACAATAATGATCATGAGAAATCAGAAGAAAGAAGAATAAACAGTGTGGCTTGTATTTTAGACACAGTTTTAGAAATTAAAATTCATACCCTGACACAGTCGCTTTATTTTAGAATCCAGCACCATTTCTTTGCAGAGGCAGAGCTGATACAGCTCTGCAAAGCAGCCAGAATAGGCTACGCCACCATTCTGAGCTCTCACCGGCAGCAGCTTACTGAAGTGTTTCTGTTTCCTTTTGTTTTCCTCTTAAACTGTCCTTCAAAAATACAGGTTACTTTTCAGTCATACTCCAAACGCTTAGCTCCCTCAACAGAATAGCCAAATCCCTACCCTGCCTGATTAATTAGCTGAGTAAATCTAAGAAACTCCTTGGCCGCACGGCCCTTCCTTCTGCCAAGTTTTGTAAAATTCATAGACTGCATGTATTCATAAGCACAGGAAAACACCCGTGAGCAATTAGCCAAATAACCTTGATTTAGAGGCCTTGGAAATATGCTGATGGCCCTCAGACCCCTGGCACGGGCCTGTAATTATGTGAGACCACAACCAAAACATCCCAACAGGCCAATTACAGGAAGGGTCATTCTTTCAAATACAACATGATGCTTTCTCTAAAAATACTTCTGCCTGAGACTCAGAAAGAAGTCTCCATTATAATGGTGCTGCTTTAAAGCGACTACACATAGGAGTTTGGAAAAGGAGTGATGTCTCAGGCCATTTCTCTGCAATATGTCTATAACCAGGATGAGGGGAAAGGAAACCACCTAAACCAATTTTTAAAATTCACTGAATTAAAAAGTGTGTTTAAAATGATTCACCTAGAAAGTGTTGCATTTAACCCTTTGTTTCTGTCCAGCCTAGAAACAATATCCACAGAGTTAATAAATCAAGTCTGCAACCAATAGTACATCCTGTGAAAATGTAAAAATCCAACTTTTAGAGTAGACAGTCCACTGCAGAATTTTAAAATAATAAGCTTTATTTAATCCTTTCTTTTATGTGCAAGAATGAATTCTTATCACTCTGCACTGTACCGTACTTTATATTCTACATGACTAGAACATTTAAAATTAACCTCACAATACTGAAGAAAGCCATCTATTTTCAGAATCAGTCTCAAAAAACCCAAAGACCTGAAAAACAAGAGTTCTTAACCAAACATGGATATGCTTCAGGAGCTATGAGCATCCTTAGAAATTCTAGAAAAATTTTGTGTGTATGTATTTTTTTCCAAAGCAGGGGAGTGGGGGGGTATTTGTAACTACACGGTCTAGTGCAGTAGCCATTACTACATGGCTATTGAGTGCCTGATATATTATAGCCTCAATTGTAGTGTACTGTGTTAAAACCCCTACTGGATCTTGAAGACTTAAGAGTGATAAAAAAATGCAAAATATCTCATTAATAATTATTTTACTGATTAATGTTGAAATGATAATATTTGTATGTATTTGACTAAATAAAAATATTATTAAACTTAATCTTACCTGATTATTTTTATTTTTTTAAACCTGGTTACTAGAAAAACCAAGATTACCTACTTAGCTCACATTATATTTCTGTTGGATGGTACTGTGTCCGTAGCTTTCATCAGTATTTAAAGGGCTATTTTTCTTAGAGCAAAGAGAGACTTGCTGAGATGTAAATGCTCATCTCTCATCCTGCAGATTCTGTCTCAGTGGGCCTTGACAGAGCCTTGACAGAGCACCAGGGGGCTGTGATGCTGGTAAGGCTGTCCTTGGTCCACATTAGAGACAGGCTGCCTTGGAAACCCCTAACACTGCTGGTGTTTCCAGAGACAAACATTGACGCACCCATCACTTCACCACTGGCACACAGATCCTGTAACCTCTCTTCTTCCAGTCTTAGAGGGACACATATCCACAAATCTGCACTGTCTTTGTGGATTCTCCATCTAATGTATCCATAGTAGCACTTCTCACACCAACCTTGCCCTCCTGATTTTCTATATGGGTCACAGGCATCTCTGAATTCCTCTTCTCATTCTCTGCCCAAGCCAGCACATGCAAACAATCATTAAGGCCTATCAATCTTTCTAATACACCCTTTTGTGTTTCTCTGTTACCCCTGCCTGGATTATTGTCATAACCTCCCACCTGCCTCCCTTTTTCAAGATCATCTTCCTCACCACTGTTAGAGTTTATTTTAAAATCACAGATCTGATTATATTACTCCCTAGTTCAAAGAGTATGTCATAAAGTCCTCATTGTAGCCAAAAAGGTGCTCCATAAACTGTCTCAATCCAGATTTCATCCTTATTTCCCAACCCCCCACCCCACCCATATACACTCCAGCCACACCAGACACACAATCTTCTTTCATGTCTCCGAGCCTTTGAACATGTGCTTTCCTCTGCCTGAATGCCTTTTCCTCCCCTTGCCTTTCAAGACCCACGTTATCACCATCTCTACTACATCCACTTTGAGACGCTCAAAGCACTTTGTATATGTCTCCATTATGGCACACATCATACTGTATTGAATTGTTTGACTGTGAGCTCCTCTTAGTTATTCACTTTTTGTCCTTGCTGCCTAGTACAGTGCTAAGAACTGTAAGAACTTATTTGACATCCAGAGCAATTCCAAGTAACCTTGTTTCTATAAATCTTCCAAAAGTAAAGCTCTCCAGCCTCACAAGTTAGAGTTTGAGGAACCTTAGAAATCTTCTAGTCTACTCTCTCATTCCCTGATGAGCAAATCACGATGCTTAGATATGAGTCATCACTTATTGAGTGCCTGCTATCTCATTTCATCTTTATGATGTTCCATGAAGTAGGCATTTCTATTAATACCCATTTTACAAAAGGGAAAAATGAGGCCCCACTACATTTAAGAAATGTGTCCAAGGTCACATAGCTAGCTAGTTACCTGGTGAGATTACACAAGAATTTGTCCTGGTACTTGCCCTAGCCATCTTTCCCCTGTCTCATATGACTACTTACAATTTGAGGTACTCCTTGAGTTATTCAACAGACATGAAGATGGTATTTTACACAGAGAAATAGAATGTTTTAGTGGGAAGAAACACATTATGACAATGACACACTTTTTCTGTTTGACATATTTGTGAGCATATAACATTTTAATCTGCCATCATGTTTTCATTTTCCATTATGACATAAACATTCCTCCATTATTAGTATATAATCTTCATAAGCATAACTTTTCATGGCTGCATAGTAGTCCATCAACTACTTATAGCATAATGCTCAGACTTGTTTCAGTCCCAACTGAGTGATATATAAAAGCATGAAATCTCGGTAGAATAATACCTCAAAAGGACCTCAGAGATCTCTAGTCCATTGTTTCTCAAAGTCTTGGCCTCAGACCAGCAGCATCTGTATCACCTGGGAGCTTGTCAGCAATGCAGACTCTTGAGCTCTACTCCAGACCTACTGAATTCAAATCTGCATTTTAACTAGAAACCCAGGTGGTTTGTTTTCACGTAATATATAAGAGATAGTAACTAAAAACAGTAGTTCTCAACCTTGGTTGCACTTTAGAATCACTTGGAAAGATCTTCAAAATCCTGAGGCCCAGGTCACACTCATGACTAAATCAGAATCTCTAGGAGACAGACCCAAGCATCCATCTGTTTTAATGCCTCCCTGGTGATTCCAATATCCTGGAAAGCCACAGAAGAGGGCACTGAAACTGACCATAAATTGATGAGATGTTTAAGCAGAGTCCTCTCTCCCTAGTGCTGGAGTTCTTTTTACAGGTCATTCTATACAATTCTATGGGAAATTCTGGTAAAACTAGACAAAACAAAACAAAAGAGAACAACAACAATGGAAACAAAATAAGACCTCACAAAGCTTTTAAGAAAATTTAAATTTTAAAAGTTCTTAAAATTTCCCATTTGTGTTTTCCTTTCCGCCCGTCCCTAGCCTCCTTCTCGCTTTTTGCCCCTCTCCCAAGAGATTCCTGGCCATGACAGTCTCTGGATATCCTGCTCAGAGACCACAAAAAGTGAGTTTCCTATACCACAGAGACAAGAAGCAGTAGAGAGACTACTCGATTTCTTCTTAATAATCTTATTTGTCCCGACACCTTCTCCTGCCTTCACGCCCCAAATCCAGTTTCTCCTACATGTCTGTATTTAGGCAAGCAGAGGATTTGGGGACTCCAATTCTCTCTACACAATGCCACAACCATAGGTTGATAGAAAAGTCAAGGTCACAGCTATGAATCATTTTCCTCAATTTTCTTTTCAATGACTTGACCACTTAAAAAACAAACACCTGTGTTAACTTGTAAGCCCTTGGCCTCCTAGTCCTGCAGTGTTGAACCATCTCGAACACTGGGGCCAGGAGGAGGATGCACTTTTTCAAAACTAGGACTCAGCACTATTTCCCTTTTTACATAACCTAGGACCATAGCACATACTCTGAATATTTTGCCTTTTGTACAGAATGTTGTAGTGGAACTCTGAGCACATGGCATTATACTTGGTCAATGAAAAGTGATTTTTACATGTTTTCATCTTTAATCCCAGTTTTAGGGATTTTAGCCATTCTGGTTCTAATTTATTTCAATGTTTAATCCCTATTTGATATTTGTTTTAAATTTAAACATGTATTTTAAAGGATTATATTTTAAATTTTTTACTCTAAGTAGTACAAGAATTTTTAAATAGATGTCTCATTACTCATTGTCAACTGAGTACAAGCACTTCTTTTTCCTCCTGATAATCACAATACGTTAAAGACTTTGTTTTAAAAAAAAAAAGGTATAAAAAGAGAATGGGATAGGGTTATCAAATCATCAGCTTATGAGATATTTTGGAATTTTCTGGAAGAAAGAAAGTGATTGGAAGGACGGTGACCTGGAAAAAAGGAAGTTGGGGCACTTATGCATGGATACCCCTCTCCCCTAGGCCTCTAGATCAGGAGCTGCCCTGGGACTGAGGCTTTGTATGGGTCCCCAGAGGCGCAACTGCCAACGTGAGGACATGTCCAAGCTTGCACAGAACCGCGCACCTCAATTGCCACTGCAACCCGAGGTGAGCTGCAAGGCTGCTGCCACCACACACAGCTGGAAATGGAAGAGCCAGAACTCAATCCTATATCTGAACAGGACATTCCT
>NW_006771308.1:69865-70253 GCF_000442215.2 Lipotes vexillifer
TCCTGCTTAAAATTGTCAGGGGCTTCCCCGCTGCCTTAGTTGAGGAATGGGAATGGGTTTCAGATCCTTTAAGCCCTGAAACTTTGTGTGTATGTGCATTTTGGGGGGTGAGAAGGCCTGTAATTTTCATCATATTTTCAAAAGGGTCCATGATAAGTGTTTAAGAACCACAAAAAAAAAAAAAAAGAAAGAAAGAAAGAAAAAAAAAAAAGCCCCTGAACATGACAGGCGAGTCTTTGCACAGTTCAGACTCACCGTGTCCTCTCCCCATCCATCCTCCCCTACTCAGTGAACACCGGGTTCTGGTCAGAGAACTTCTCACCGGTCTCAAGGGCCATAAGCCCTTTAATACCTCTTTGATTTAATACATGCCTTTCTCTCTGCCAGG
>NW_006771308.1:70318-91789 GCF_000442215.2 Lipotes vexillifer
GGAATGCCATTCCCCCTTTGCTACTTCCTCGGTCCCTTCTCTGCCTGGTGAATTACTTCTTATCCCTTAAGACTCAACAATAAAATCGTCTCTTCTGCTGTGGGCACCCCGCCAGCTGCCCCAGCCCAGTCTCTTCCTCAGTGGCTTCCTAATCAATCCATATACTGATGAATGTGGTGCTTACCCCCTTGGTGTTATAACTCTTCACATGCCAGTTTCTTCCACTCAATAGCGAACTCTTGAAAGCACAGACCATGCCCGTACCACCCAAACCATAACCTGCAACGCCAGACAACAATAACATCGATGCAACGAATTGACTGGATTGAATGCATGAAGGAATGAATGACTGCATTTATCAGCTTGGTTCCTTGTCTCCCTGGATCATACAGAGAACCTGACCTTGGGAGATTGGGATATTCATAACCAGGTTTCCTGCTCAGGTTGTTAGAATCTGTCCTGGTCCAAACACACATTTCTGGCTGACTCCTACTCACTTTTTAAGAACTACTATGAAAAAAGAATAATCAGGACAAGGAAGGAGACTTGGAAATTAAAAATGTAACTGATGACATAAAAAACTTCAGTAGGAGATTTGGAAGGGAGAGTTAGAGAAACTGTCAGAAATTGGAGAAGGCACCCAAGCCTGGTGTGCATGTCCCTCCTTGGAGCAGCCTGGACACACCTTCCCGCCAGAGCACGGATTTGTCACCCCGCATTGTAATGGCCAGTTGATTGGCCTCTAACCCTCAATAGACTGGGCTTCCTTCAGAGCTGGGACTGTGTCTTTTTCTACCTCTGTCACCTCTCACAGTGCCTGGCACAGAGTAGGTGTTAATGTACATGTGTACTGAAAGAATGAACGATGAACGCGTGAGGGAGTGAAGATAAGCTGTAGCTGGGCTCAGGGTTGAGCGAGGCTCTGTAGTAACTAGCCCTGTGGGTTTTGGAAAAGCTGAGTGATGGCAGATCCCAGGGGGCACCCCCCAGGGGAAGGGCCAAGCTGGGGCAGCAGGCAGGTTTCTAGCTATTGTGAGCTCACCTGAACCGCGAAAGGGTGATGAGCTGGGCAGACGCAAGCGGATGGAACCACCGAGAAGATCTGGAAGAGAAGGAAGGGGAGGGGAGAGCTCAGCCAGCAGGCGATATTTCGTGAGGAATTACTACATGCCATACCCTGTGTTAAGGACTTTACATGCATTCCCTCACTTACACTTCACGAAACCCCCTGTAATTTTTACTACATCCATTTTCTAGATGATAAGGATGAGATGTACAGATAAGTATCTAACCCAAGGTTCTAGAGCTAGTAAGTGATGGAAACGGGATCTAGGGGGGAAAAAAGTCTGATCACATCTGCGTGGCTCTAATACTGGGCTAGTGTTCCTGGAAGAAGGTCCCATTTTCCAGGGGTTGGCCCTCCTGGGAGCCCAGAGTGCTCACTGTGTATCACGGCTCTGAGACCTCGCTGAGGATGGCGGCCGATCCTTTTCCCAGATGACTGCAGTCTCCCTTTCCCAGAAAACAATGTGTGGGAGGGAGTAAATAGCTGGCTTTGGGGCATAATGGTTTTCTTCTGTTTTGTGTTACTGGATTTGATGCACAGAAAACTGCCCAGAACCTCAAATAATTACAGTAAGACGACTCTGCTTCCTTCACGTGGCCACAGCAGACAGGCAGGAGCCCAGAGACACTGCAAAGCGAGTGTTGTAACCATCAGATGGGAAAAGGCAGTAGCCCAGGATTGGGAATTTCAGACAGAACCGCAAGCACAGCGTGGCACTTGGCAGAAATGGGGAAAGCTCCCAAGTTTATTGACTTGTTTGATTAAAAAAAATCACTCAATAAAAAGACCTTTAAGACATATAATTAAAGGGGGGGAAAAGGCAAGTCATAAGACAATTTATGCAGTGGGTACCATTTGTGTAAGGAAAACACTCCACTAGACATTCTACAGTCTGGATGACCATACACTGCCCGCTAACACGGGCTGTCTTAGAGGAGGGGGCCAGATGCCAGACAGATGTTGGCTTGACTCGTATTTCTGGAAGTTTTCACAATACTATGATAATCATGTATTATCGGGTATTGAAAAATAGAAAAATAAGTAAAGATAGGTAGGTTTACAAAAGAGAAAAAGAAAGTGAGAGATGACCCCTGTTGTCTCTTTGTCAGTCAGGATTAGAACCGGTACTTCAGTGACACTGCCAATTCCTTCTTTGACCGTCATGAGAAATGCCTCAGTTGCCCCACTCAATTTTCAACCGGATGCATAATACACCTCCTACCACAAGGTGCCTACTGGACATTGATAGTTGTAGAGTTTGTCCTGAGCCAGAGGGATGGAAGAGATCATCAGGACCAACATTTTTATAGATGAAGGAAGGAAAGGCACTGCCTTCCTCTGCCCTCCTGGGTTTCCCTGTCTTCAGCTTTCAGCATTGGTTTCAGAGACTCAACCCTAGAGCTACCGGGATAGGGAGAATTCACGGAGTGAGCCCAGGAGAGCCAGGGTCACTTGGACACTAGCTCAAGGTCAGTGTGTCATGAGGGCAGAGGTGGTGGGTGAGGGCTGTGGGTTAGAGATAGCTCTGTGGAGAGGGCCTGCACAGTACCCAGCTGGTGTCTGCATACGTGTGCATCTGAGCGTTTATGTGTGTGTTCGTATGGGTGACTATGTATATGTGTGAGTGTGTGTGGGTGCATTGTGTATTTGTGAATGTTTATGTGTGTGTATTACTGAATGTGTGTGAGTCTGTGTGTGTATGTGTGAGTGTGAGCACGTGTGTGGAATCGAGGATCTTTCTTTCCCAGAGCCAGAAGCCCAAGGAGATGTTGCAAGGTATTGAAGACCTCATAACACAGCCTTGATTCCTCTGCAGAGGACTTCCAGGTACCCCGCTGTGATTCAAGGATGTGGCCCAGGTTAGTCTTTACCTTACCCTGGAGGGAACGCACTTGCCCTAGCCTCTGGAAACTGACCCATCACGCTTCAGGCTATATTGTCAATATTCAATGAAGACACCACTTTCTCTGACCCTCTGGAGACAACGGTGTGGAAATTGGGTAACTTATAGTCACCCTGGAGTGGCTCAGATTATCCAGCTTCAGCAGTGGGAAGGACACAAGTTCCGGGACTCAGAGGGTCTAGCTCCTTCTGACAGGCCCACCTTAATCCCCTTTACAAATGAATAAACTATTTTGTGACTCTAGGTACCTTCCTTTTCAACAGGTTTCCGGATATATAATATAACTTACATTACATTACCAGTGCTTGCAAGGTCCACATACCACCTCCAATCACAGAGGGGGCCCAGCTGATAGAAAGAGCCTTCTCCCAGATCCCGTAGAACATAAATAAATCCTACATAGTCTTGGTCTACTGGGTGCCTTTCCTGCAGATGGGGGTACGACACCTCACTGGGGTGCCTTTTACAACATGATACATATATATTCTCTCTCTGCATCCTCAAGAGATGCAGAGAGAGAATATATATTTAAGAAGAACATACGTCTTTTGGAGTAAGACATGAGCAATATAATTATACAGACTCTAAATACTTCAGGCATGAACACATTAAGAGAGAATGATTTATTTCTCTTTGATGTAGCAAAGGCCTGCCTGACCCATCCTAACATTAGAATAAATATAATGCAAATATATGTTAAAAAAAGACCTGCAGAGAAGTATACAGCATAGAAAAAATAATGACTGCGCAATGCACTATATGAGTGGCAAGGCAGGACAGGGAGAGACAGAGTGAACTTTATGAAAAAATGGTTGTGTTTTTGACAGGTTTTGCTTTGTTTTACCCCCCGGTATCTTGAGATTGCAGCTCACATAGGCCATTGACGCTTGGAGGATAGAATCTCAAGGACTGAGATTCACATGCCATATTCACATGCCAGTGTTAACAGTAAGCGCCAGTCTAGGAGGTTGGGGATGTATGGCTATGGAGAGGGCCTGGGAGAGAGTAAAAGTGGAAAGTGAGCTTTTCCCTGGAAAAGTTCAGTATTCCCTGGAAAACAAGAAGGACAAAGAGGATGAGAAGAAAATGGCCCCCTGAAGAGTTTACATTTGGTGTTATCCCACCCAGGGTTGCTCCTTGATGTTTGCTGACGTACAATGGGCCCTAGAATCTTCTCTTCACCTTTTCCCATTCTCTTAAGCTCTTGGCATCTAGACCCCTAACTTATCTTTAGATGTTTTTAGTGACTCTTTTTATTCCTGGCCCAATCATTTCCTCGAAACAAGGTAATTTTAAGAATACTGTTGTAATAATCTTCATTCTTGCTAAGCCTGAGTGTGCAAGCGCTCCTTGGAATGCTATTTACTTGAACTACAAAATGTGGTAGACGCACAAGTGATCAAGGGCCCAAAATCTCTCCCCAGAGTCCCCTCTCTCAACCCACCATGAGGGATTGTAGCTTCCTCTGGAGTTGTGTTTTTTGCATCTCGGAATGCCTGGCACTTTCCTCCTAACAGACACTCAAAACCGTCGAGCTCAACTGTGAACTGCTGGAACAATTTTCCTCCAAGACCCACTCTGTCACACACATGCACACATTCTGCCCACGCCCACTCTCCCTCCCCCCAGCAATCTAGCTGTCCCCAACTGCTGCAGGTTGTAATGGAAGCTTCCTAACCAAAGGAAAACACCAACCAATGGCTCTTCTGAACACTCTCCATTTCCCTCGTCCTCAGGAGAGCTGGCATTCTTGTGCCCTTGCTGCCCTCCTGCCCACGCCTCCCCTTCCCCTGCTCCTTGATCCACACATCTCACTTTAGGGACTTGTCACAAAGACACTGCTGCAAAAGGCAGTACATCTTTATAGCAAATATTCTCCATAAAGTATGCTGGAAACTGGCAGCTTTCTTTTTGGGTACGCAGGCCTCTCACTGTTGTGGCCTCTTCCGCTGCGGAGCACAGGCTCCGGACATGCAGGCTCCGGACATGCAGGCTCCAGACATGCAGGCTCCGGACATGCAGGCTCAGCGGCCATGGCCCACGGGCCCACGGGCCCAGCCGCTCCGCGGCATGTGGGATCCTCCCGGACCAGGGCATGAACCCGTGTGCCCTGCATCGGCAGGCAGACTCTCAACCACTGCGCCACCAACGAAGCCCTGAAACTGGGAGCTTTTTAATGCTGATGTGCCTGTCACTACATGAGTTGTTACTTGCTTTGAAAGCATTGTCTTATTTAATGCTTGAAAAAGCCCCAAGAGGATTTTTTTTCTTCACTAGAGAAAAACCGAGGCTCAGAGAGAGTGAGCAGTTCACTCCAGATTACAGAACTAGTGACACACAGACTTGGTTTCTGAACCCCAGTGGGCGTTTGATGCCAAGGCCCTTGCTTCAATATCTCCCAGGAAAACTCAATTTTTTTCCCTTAGGGAAGGATGAAAAATACCTAATGTATTAATATCCTGTTTTATTTTTCTATCCATCAGAGGACAGAGGGTTTTTCATTACATATTTTTCTTCTTTATAAAAGTAATATTTGTTCACTGAAAATCGTGTAGGAAACACAGAGAAGCAAAAAGAAGGAAAAAAATCACTTGTAATCCCACCACTTGGATATAACATGTCTAAATTTTGGTATGGATCTTTGAAGATATTTTTGATTGGAACCTTTTTTATGGATTATGCTGTACAAAGAGTTAAGGTTGGACACATAGTTCTATGCCAATAAATGATTCTAGAACATTCAATTGCATAGATGTACCATTCTTAAACCAATACCAAATGGTTAGCCATGAAAAGGAAGAAATATTGTTTGCTCACTTTATGAGTGATAAAAGGCTGCCACCCAAAAACGTTAAAGCTAAAAAGGAACCAACCAGAAAACTATCTAAATCAAGAGGTGGCAGACTTTGCGTGTAAAGGGGCAGGTAGTAACTAGCTTAGCTTTGGAGGCCATACAGTCTGTCTGTTGTAACTGGTCAGCTCTGCGTTACTGCACAAAAGCAGTCACAGACCACACGTAAATGAATCAGTGTGGCTGTGTGTCAACCAAATTATTTATAGACACTGAAATTGGAACTTTGTATGATTTGCATGTGTCATAAAATAGTATTCTTCTTTTGATTTTAAAACATTATTTAAGAATGTAAAAACAACCCTTGATCTGTGAGCCATACAAAAACAGGTGACAGGTGGCAGTTTGCCCACCCTTGCTCCAAATCATCCATTCAGGCTTGGAGCACATCACCAGAGCCACAGACCAAGTTACAGAATCAATGAGAATTCTCTTTCCAACCCTTCCTTCTCCTGGATATCCATTCTCTCTCTCTCTCTCTCACACACACACACACACACACACACACACACACACACACACACACACATCTGGTTGCCCCAAAGTCCTTCCTTTATAGGCTGGCCACCTTCTCCCTGAGTCCCACAGGTTTAAAAATTACTTCCATTTTCCTCGATTCTCTTTCTGGGAGCATCTGATTATCTGACCAAAGTAGTTCACATTAAGAAGTGATTGGCAGGGACCAATCCTCCCCCTGGGAATTTTCATTTGAAAGAAAACATACAGATGTAGGTAACTGGATGTCAGGGAAGACATTTTTGAGTAGCAGGATATCCAGTTCTTTATTCAGGAAGTTGATTTTGGTGTTATGAGGCTGACCAAGAAGGCTAAGATGATGAGTCTACTGGGTACTTAGTATCTACAGTAAACCCTTGAGGAGCACAGGTTTGCACTGTGAGGGTCCACTTACACGCGGATTATTTTCCATAGTAAATACTACAGTCCTACACAACCCACAGTTGGTTGAATCCGAGGATGGAACTGTGAATATGGAGAAACCGTGAATGTGGCACGTGGATGTGGAGGGCTGACTGTAAGGGTTGGCACCCCTGTACCACCCCTCCCCATTGTTCAAGGGTCAACTGTTATTGGGGAAGCAGGACAAAGAAAATTAAAAAGTCAAATCAGAGGCTATTAACTGTCAAGAACTGATGAATAAATTCAATGGCTAAGCTCTGATGGAGACTATTAAAAACTGCCCAGTGGTATCAAGCCCAGGCATTAGGGGACAGTCCTCTGTATGCTCTGTATACTGGCAGACATAGGGCCTTACCCTTTGCCTTTTGCGGCTAATGGCTTCAAGACATCCTCAGGGGCCCAAGGCTTTTATCCAGTTAGAGTCCCTGCTTTATGGTTTTACCTGTGCTATTGTATTAGGCAGCAACACAAGCTTGGAGGCAGTTCTTGAGCCTTTTCTTAAATAGCCAGAGATGTGTGAAGGTCTGAACAAAATGCCTTCACAAGTGCTTTAGTGACTGGGCTGGGGAGTTTCACCACTAACTTTAAGGCAGTCATTGGACAAGCAACGGGAAACAGGGCAACAGGTGTTGATGTGAAAACATCTCCTGCAAAGGTCTCCTCTTACCAAAGAGACGGAGGAACGTAGTCACAAGAACCTTCCTTCCTGAAAGACACATTCTAAACTCCAAGGCAGTGAAAGCCTCCTTAGAGGTATCACAGAAAGGGGGAGCAAAAAGGTGGCCTTGAGAAACAAAACCAATCTTGGACCGAAGTGCTCTACGCCAGCGGTTTCCCTTTGCAGCGATGTTTGCCTGCCATCTGCCCAACTTCAACGCAGGCCACAAGCTGGAATTCAGCTCTACCCCAGTTCCTGGGAGGCTGAGGCAGGGTCCGCCCAGGAAATGCCAGGAGAAGCCCCAGGGCTAGGAGAGGCAGCTTGAAGGTCAACATCTGGGTGTCAGACTGCTTCTGAAAGCAAAGGGTAAAAAAATACACCTTCCCGCTATGTTCTAAAAATCGCCCAGATACCCTTTTTAAAAAAAAATCACCCAATTTTCACTTCAATGACAAGTGCTAATAGGTCATTAAAGTGATATGCGTATTACTAACCCAGGCTATTGGCAACTGGGGTCACTGCAAACCCCTGACATTGCCTTCCTGTATCTGACCGTGGTTCCACTTCATCGGGCTCCCTGCCTCTGGCAATGGCCAAGGTTTAAAGGTTTAGAGACATGCAAATTGCCTAGCTAATTAAACTCTGTACTTTTAAATTTCTCTCATGCCAGGCAGAGTTAAATGGGTACAACTTTCTCTGAGAAAAGCCAAAAATGAATTCTGGGCTTAGATATTGTAGATAAAATTGCTGTCTTAAATTCTAAATTGCAGGAAAATAAAGGCTTATCATGGAAACTGTTATTTAGCTGTAACTGTGGAGAGGTAGGTATGATGCTATTATTAACCTGCTTTACAAATGGATGTGTCAGGAGCTGGGAGGAAAGACTCAAGAGTTTGGTTGCCAAATGCCAGTGTGGATAAATATCCATGGTGGACTCCTCTCCCTTTGGTAATCGTAATGCTAGGTCTGTTTCTAGCCTTTCTCACCTTGGTTATAGCACTCGGCAAGAGTCAGATGGATTTCAGAGTCAACTACAAGGGAGTAATCTAGAACCCTGTTGATAAATAAATTACGTTCCAATCACTGGTGCTCTTCTGAAATGTGTTACTGAATGAAGCAAAAAATTAAGCCCCTGAGCTTTAGCATATCTTATTTTGCTATCCACCATAATAACTCTGTGTCTCTGTTCAAGTAACTCATTCCCTTTGGCAATTTAAAGGAGAGCTTGAGGTAAGAAAGTGAAAAAAATACAAAACAAATTGTCTTCTTGTTTATACCTTTTCTGGAAAAAAAGTGAGAGTGCTGTAATGAAAATTAGAAGGGTAACAATGTCACCTTGTATTTATAAAATGTAGGGGGTTTCAGACTGGGGCTTTCAAGTCTTCTGACAGCTTTATTTTTCAGGTGAGAATAGTCGGGAATCTGTGTGATGGAGATCAGGTTGGCCACGGGAGCTAAAATGGAGACCAGAACTCCCAACTCCCTCCCTGAAGCCTGAGGACCTGGCAGTCACTCAGCGTGGAGACCAGACTCCAAAGGGAACCATGCCCAGTGAAGTAGGAGGGTCTCTGGGGCGTTTCTTTCAGCATTTAACATAGAGAAATTTACCTGGGAGATCATACATCATTTAAAACCTGACTCCCAAGCTTGGAGTAAAAAGGCCAAGGAGTGACTGAGGAAGCCCATGCTTGCCTTGGAAAGGCAATGAGCTACAACAACAAGGGACAACAAGTGAGGGAGGGGAGGGAGCCTCCCACCCTGCACCCAGCAACCTGCCTCAGTTACTATTCCTGGGCTTCTGCCATGGACGTGAAGGGGGTGGATAGATGTTTGCCTCTTGGGGCCACTTTCTGCGTCCGTGAGTACCGATTATAACGATGATTTCTGTTTGTTTTGTTTTTTCGTTTTGGTTTGGTTGTTTTTCTTGTATTTTTTCTCCTCTCTACAGCAAAGCTGTTTTTCTCTCACTCTCCTTTTTAAAAAAGTCCTTTATTTGCCCAAGAAGACACAAAAGAAGAGCCAAAGGAAATTAAAATAGGGAATTTTCCACTGAGAGGGAAGGCTATGACCTAACAGGGCTTCTTTCCTTTTCTTTCAACTCCATATTAATATTAACAGCAAAAGTTAGGTGCAGCAGCCCTCTGTTCTCAGGTCTCTGTCTCTTCCCACACTGTTCTCCCAAATTGTCGCCAGGTTTAGTGGTGCAGTAGCCTTGGGAAGCTGGCCTCCTCCCTCAGGAGGCCACTCAAAACTCTTAGCGGGTTTGTGTGCTGGGTCCTTAGAATTAGAAGAACTTACAGCCATCTGGTCTTGAAATCTCTTTACCCCTCTCGTTAATAATAACTCAGATCTAACATTTTAACTCTATAACATTTATAGAACACTGTGTACCAAGGAATGTTCTAAGTATTTTCCATATATTAACTCATTTGTTTCTCACCTAGCCTCATGAAGGAGGTGCTATTGTCATCCCCATCTTACAGATGAAGAAACTGGGCACAGAGAGGTTCAGTAACTTACCCAAGAAGGCCTTCTAGAAGGTGTCAGAGGTGCCTCTTTACACATTCCGGCCAAATTTGCTGTATGTGCCCTAGATCTTCTGTCTCCTGCCGGGAAATCTGCCCAGCTGCCACTCCCCCAAGCCAGGTATTGTCTAAATCCCACCTAACCCTTATGGTCCAGGGCTATCTCCTCCAAACAGCCTCTCCTAATTGCCTTCAGCTAGAGCCAGTCTCTTATTCTGAAACAGCAAAGAACTGTAACTGTGCTGTGTGCCATGTGCCATGTTCTGCCCTTTATAAGCACCTTTTATCTTTAAAATCATAAGGTAAGCACTCTAAGATCTGATGCATATCTGATTTATCTCTGTGCTCGCACATTTCGTAGCTTATGTCTTGAGCTCATACCTGTTGCAGTATTTATCACATATCAGAGAAAATGGCTGAATGAATATGCACACTATACATTATGTTACTTCATAAACAATGCCCTCTTTTACATATTGCAATCAGTCTCACTGGATATATTAAATGCATACTCACAAGAGGAATATTTACAACGTCTGTCAAATGCTATGCAATTTTTCCTGAAGGGGAAAGCATTTGTATAGTGTATAAACCTGAACCAACAGAGCAAGAAATCTGAGGACCCCCGTGTATACATGCAGGGCACTGTCTGCCCAGACGAACCAGGAGTCACATTGCTTCTCTGCATTCCCTTGTGTGAAAGAAAGCATTTCTGTCTGGCCTCTACTCCACCACCGCCCTTTCTGGGCCCATGAACTTTTGAACCAGGGCAGTGGGGCTCCGCTCCAGGCGACTCTCTCATCTACCAATGTGTCCACACAGCGAGCTACGTTCACAGGCCACAGAAGCATCACTGCTTAACCGTGAGGCTTGGGGCTCAGCCACAGCTCAGGCCACCACCCTCAGGGTGCAAAACAATTCCTCCCTTGTATAAAGTAGTACATTTAAAAAGTCATTCTTGACACTTTATACCTTCAGCCACGGGGGTAACCTATAAAGGAGTTTAGATCTCCAACTTTCATGTAAGCAGCAGGAGAAACAACCAGGCAGAGAGAGGAGCACACACAAAATATTTTGATCTGATCATTTGGCAGGATCTTACATTGTAAGTATCAGTTTAAAATGGAGGTTTAAATCAACTCCCAACCCCAGACTTAAACAGTTTGCAAATATTCACTGACGTCAATAAAGTGAGAGTTCTTGACTCTGGCTGTGCATCAGATTCCCTGTGGAATTTAAAACATACGTGTGCGCGCGCGCACACACACACACACACACACACACACACACTCTCACACACAGACACACACACACCAGTCAGGCTCTCCCCCTGGAAATACCACAATTTGAAAAAGCTGCATAGTTCAGTCTGATGTGAAGTTTGGGTTGAGAATTACTGTGACAAGAGAAGACATAAAAATAATGGGCAACTCTCAGTCCAATGCCTTGTCTCCTGCTGTTGCTGCTTTTTAATCAAAAGGGTGAGGAGGGAAAATCAGTAAGAACATTAGTTCTGCAAGCAACAAGACATAATATTTCATAGCTACAGAAAACAGTAGGTGGCTATGATTTCAACAATAGAAGAAGTAAAACATTTTTCACAAGTATGAATCAAACCAAAATATAAACAAAACCCTGCAAAGTCTAAAAAAAAACTATAAACTCAAGATTGGGAACTTATATTTCATTCACATTCAAATACCATTAATTAATATAATGTTCCTAGAAATTTACAATCTCCTGAGACTGAACCAGGAAAAACCAGAAAATATGACTAGACAAATTACCTGTAATGAAATTGAATCAGTAACGTAAAAACTCCCAATAAACAAAAGTCCAGGACCAGATGGCTTCACAGGTGAATTCTACCAAAAATTTAGAGAAGAGTTAACACCTACTCTTATCAAACTATTCCAAAAATTACAGAGCAAGGAATGTTTCTGAACTCCTTATTTGAGGCCAGCATCACTCTGGAACTAAAACCAAACAAAGATATCACACAAAAAAGAAAATTACAGGTCCAAATAATTGATAAACATAGATACAAAAATCCCCAACAAAATAATTGTAAACTGAATCCAACAATACATTAAAAGAATCATACACCATGATCAAGTGGAATTTATCCCAGGGATGCAAGGATGGTTCAATGTCTCAAAATTAATCAATGTGTTATACCATATTAACAAACTGAAGAATAAAATTCATATCATCATCTCAAAAGTTGCTGAAAAAGCTTTTGACAAAATTCAACATCCATTCATGATAAAAACTCTCAATAAAGTGGGTGTAGAGGGAACATACCTCAACATAATAAAAGTCATATATGACAAGCTCACAGCTAACATCATACTCAATGGTGAAAAGCTAAAAGCATTTCCTCTAAGATCAGGAAAAAGACAAGGATGTTCACTCTTGCCACTTTTAGTCAACATAATACTGGAAGTCCTAGCCACATCAAACAAGAAAAATAAATAAAAGGAATCCTTACTGGAAAGAAAGAAGTAAAACTGTCACTGTTTGCGGGTGACATGATACTACACATAGAAAATCCTAAAGACACCATCAAAAAACTGCTAAAACTCATCAATGAATTCAGTAAAGTTGCAGGACACAAAATTAATATACAGAAATCTATTGCATTTCTATACATTAACAATGAACTGTTAGAAAGAGAAAAAAGAAAGTAACCCCACTTATAATTCACATAAAAAGAATAAAATAACTCAGAATAAACTGAAGGAGGTAAAGACCTGTACTTGGAAAATTATAAGACGCTGATGAAAGAAATTAAAGACAACATAGATGGAAAGATATACCATGTTCATGGACTAGAAGACTTAATATTGTTAAAATAACCATACTACCCAAGGCAATCTACAGATTCAGTGCAATCTCTATCAAAATATTGATGGGATTTTTAAATAGAACTAGAACTAATAATTCTAAAATCTGTATGGAAACACAAAAGACCCCAGATAGCTAAAACAATATTGAGAAAGAAGAACAAAGCTGGAGATACCACACTCCCTGATTTCAAACTATACTACAAAGCTACAGTCATCAAAACTGTATGGTACTGGCATAAAAACAGGCACATAGATCAATGGAACAGAATAGAGAGCCCAGAAATGAACCCACATTTATGTGGGCAATTAATCTATGACAAAGGAGTTAAAAATACACAGTGGGGAAAAGACAGTCTCTTCAATAAATGGTACTGGGAAAACTGAACAGCTATATGCAAAAGAATAAAACTGGACTACTCTCTCACACCATGCACAAAAATAAATTCAAAATGGATTAAAGACTTAAATGTAAGAACTGTAACCTCAAAAATTCTAGAAGAAAACATAGGCAGTACACTCTTTGATATCAGTCTTAGTAATATTTTTTTTGGATGTGTCTCCTCAGGCAAGGAAAACAAAAGCAAAAGTAAACAAATGGGACTACATTAAACCAAAAAGCTTTTGCACAGGGAAGGAAACTATCAGAAAATGAAAAGGCCACATACAGAATGGGAGAAGACATTTGCAAAGGATATAACCGATAAGGGGTTAATATCCAAAATAATACAAAAAACTAATACAACTCAACATCAGAAAAACAAACAACTCAATTAAAAAATGGGCAGAAGATGTGAACAGACATTTTCCCCAAGAGGACATAGAGATGGCCCAAATGTACATGAAAGGATGCTCAACAGCACTAATCATCAGGGAAATGCAAATCAAAACCACAATGAGATATCACCTCACACTTGTCAGAATGGCTATTATAAAAAAGACAACAGGGGCTTCCCTGGTGGCGCAGTGCTTGAGAGTCCGCCTGCCGATGCAGGAGACGCGGGTTCGTGCCCCGTTTCGGGAAGATCCCACATGCCGCGGAGCGGCTGGGCCCGTGAGCCATGGCCGCTGAGCCTGCGCGTCTGGAGCCTGTGCTCCGCAAATGGGAGAGGCCACAACAGTGAGAGGCCCGCATAACGCAAGGAAAAAAAAAAAAAAAAAAAAAAAAAAAAAAAGACAACAGGTAACAAGTATTATCTTCAATTCATTCTGATCAATTGCCTTTTCCATGAAACAGCAGGATCAAACAGCAGCCTTCTTTGATTTGGCAGATAGAACTGGATTTGATGTTGTCAGGGTTCAACCTTTGCTCTCCTCTCTAAACATTATTTTTCTTTCTGACACTTCACTCCAGGGGCAAATCTTCACACTGTTAAATATACTTTCATATTTCTGTTCACTCTGGAAGCAGGTTTTCTTCTCATTCTTTCTGATACAATCAAAATTTACCAGTCTCCTGTTCCATTATTCCAGGGTCCCTTTTTCTCCAGTCTCTGTTAAGGGAAAGTGCAAGTGTTTTATAAACGAATCTGGAGAAACGGGGGCTAATAATATACATTATGTTCCTAGGGAACAAATTTGAGTTCAAAAGGATCTTCTGGCAATAATTCCTGAGCCTAAAACTGGAACTCTAAAAGGTAAAATTTCAGGCCCTCAGAGTGAGGGGACTGATGTAGCTTTGGCAATTTAGGTCTTTCAGAAACTCTCAAAATCATATTTTATAAGCATCTATCTAGTCCATCTATTCAAAGAAGCTTGGTTCACTGGTCCACATGAGCTCCAGGGATATAATGGGGATGGGGATACTAAGGCTGCAAGAACACCCGCATACTCCCCCTTTCCATTTCTGGCACAGTTCCAGACTCCCTCTTCTGTTGAGGCTGGATTATCCAGAGTTAACCCAATGGGGTATCACTCACCTATCTCTTCCATACAAGTTCTAGCAGTTAATCTGACGGCAACTTCTCCAATGGAAGGAATGAAAATTCAAAGCAGTTAACTTTGCTTTTGCTTACCAGCTCTGACCCAAGTCCTGCCACCTCTAAATAGCAGGGACCTTCCCCACCCTATTTCCCATATCCAACTGTAATAGGGAGTTGGGTTCCTGCTGTGGAAGAGGGTTACAGTGTGTACTCACTTCCTGTTCTTATTAAGTCTCTGGAAGAGGTACAAGAAATGCCCTGAGTTCATCTAGGCTCCATCAATCATGCAGTCTGTTATTTCCACTTCACACACCCTGTTTTTCTGTCCCCAAAAGTACACCTGTGAATGCCAAGCTCTTTGGCCGTCTCTTCAGTTCAGAGAGTATGGGGATTCTATTCCTGGGAAGAAAGAATGGAAATTCCACAGAGGTGGAGAGGTGGGCTTCATAAATGTATGTTAAACACATTTCAAATTGCCATCTTCAGTTTTGTACTTAAAATATCAAACAAGTGTCCTGGTATCCAGCAGTGGGAGTCCTGGTTAACCTAGATTATTCTCTTTGGGAATGAAACCCACAAGCTCTGGCAGGGCAGACAGAATCAACTGGATTTGCCATTGGAAAGCAGGAGTTCCCCCTGTCTGGTACATTTGTGTGCTGCCACCCAAGACTGAGGGCAGGGACCTGAAGAAAAAGCCTTGAGAGGCACTGGAATTTATGTGCAGCAGCCAACTGTCAGCTGGTACAGACACAACTCTACAAACAGTCATTTATTTCCAAATTGTGACAGGTAAAATTTAGTAAACCTGGGAGGAGACGGGTGTTTATTAAAAAGGCTGGGGGTGAGGAAAGCTAAAAATTCTAGATATATTTTGAAATTAGAATTTGTGCTTTCACTTGTTCACATTCTTTAGGAAAAGGTGAATGATATAGTCTCAGATGGAAGATGGAGTTTCTTTGGCTGGGGTTAGAGGCTATACTACAAAAACCTCTTTGTCAAAAGGGAAAATCTGGAGTGATTTGCTGGCAACACGTTAGAGCCCCTCTGGCTGCTCTCCTCTGCCCAGTTCACCTCCTTCTGGAGGTGGCGGTATAGTGACACAGGCCTCAGTGATGTCCCACTAAGTTGAGGGCAATGTGGTGAAATACAGTTTATCTATGGGAGATGAAAAGGCGTTTTAGGTAGAAACCACAATATGCACTGTGTACTAACCTGAGTGACAGAAATGGCATTATATACCTGCCACCTCTGCCTACATCCCTCAGCTCTTATGCCTGAGCCTGAACTAACTTGGAGAGTGAAATCTCAAAAAGAAAAAAAAAAAAAGTCAGGTACTGCAACCAGGAAGGCACAAATTTTGTCTTCCATTGCACTTCATATATAAACAAAGGACATACGTTTAAAAAAATTATTTGTGTGATAGTTTGTTAGTTTTTAATGAACAATATTTAAGAAATAGAAATTCTGGTTTCCACAACAACCATAACTTTGCTTTTCTATGCATACATAGATTAAAAACTTAACCCCATTTGCTGTAATCCAAAGAAATGTGTCAAGACTCAGGCTGAATTAAAGTTATTATGGAAACCGAAACTGGAACCATCATGATTTAGAGTCCTCTAGATTCTCAACTATTATGTTGTTTGAAGAAAAATTTAATTTTTAATTATATGAGCAGAACACCTAGAGACTTTTTTTTTTTTTTTTGGGTCCGCGGGCCTCTCATTGTTGTGGCCTCTCCCGTTGCGGAGCACAAGCTCTGGATGCACAGGCTCAGCGGCCATGGCTCACTGGCCCAGCCGCTCCGCGGCATGTGGGATCTTCCCGGACCGGGGCACGAACATGTGTCCCCTGCATCAGCAGGCAGACTCTCAACCACTGCGCCACCAGGGAAGCCCCCCTAGAGACTTTTATATAAAATTTCTTAACATGTGTTTAAATATCATCTAATGTGTTCCTTGCTGCTTTTGGGGTAATTTTCCCCCAGCAGTTGCTGGCAGGTTTTTGAGAGATGGGTTAGAAATATTATTGAGCACCTATCAGGCATTCACAACACTGTTCATGGATCCAGGGGATAGGAGGGACACCTTATATATGTAATGTGTTCCTTGCTGCTTTGGGGGTAATTTTCCCCCAGCAATTGCTGGCAGGTTTTTGAGAGATGGGTTAGAAATATTATTGAGCACCTATTAGGTATTCAGAACACTGTTCAGGGCTCCAGGGAATAGGAGGGTAACACCTTATACACACAGGAAATGTCTATTTTATTGAGATCATTAAAAATATCATAGACAATAACCCAAATGCCTTTATAGAATTAATCAGCAGCAAGGCACCTTATATTTTGATCAAACGGCCCTGAGCCAAGGGCAGAGAGGGCCAATCAAGGGTGCCTTATACTCCCAATGGAGCTGAATTTTAAACCAATTTTTTTGTTAATAGTTTCTTCTCTGATTATAAAAGTAATCTGTGCTAATTGTAGAACAATTGGAAAATACTGAAAGTTTCAGAGAAGAAAGTTAAAATCAGTTATAGTTCTAATACCAATGTTTACTTTTTGGTGCACTTTCATCTAGTTATTATTTTCTATGGAGATACAAGTACAGGCAATTGTCACTTCGCATGATAGTATACGACTGTAACAGTGACCATGCAAGTTGAAACCATGCAAGGTCATTTTCATAATCAATGGAGAAAACTCAAGTGTTCTCTGACCTTTAGCATTTTTTGTCAAAACATTAAAAACTCTCTTACTGTTGGTTATAAATGTACAGGGAAATAGAAATAGTAAAATCTGTATTTAGTACTCTGTAATTTAAAATATTAGAAACACAGAATTAAAGTGTTTTATTTCTTTGCAAAAGCAGTTTGAGTAGTGGTTGTCTATCTTTCATTGTGTAAGTTATGATATAGAGCAGTCATTTTTTCTATACCTTGGCAAATTGTCGTACTCTTTTCTAAGTTTAGATCAGCTTCCAACATTTTATCCTTTGCACTGTCAATAATGTGAAATATCTCTTAGAATTCCTTTAGTGTAAAGTTTTGTTATCGGTTTTTGTTTTGTTTTTTTTGGCCAGCATCACTTCCTCTGGGACATTTCCATCCTTTTTCTCCCACTTGTACACTTCTGTCAGTTTCACCTTCCCTAAGTTCCTCTGGCTGGGGCCATATCTACAGTCCCTTAAACAGCATCAGTGTCAACATCCCATGGTTAAACATTTCTTCTATAACTCCAGTTACACTGATGTAAGTTTTATCCACTGTTACCACTTCTCATTTCTGTGCTGCACTTGCATCATTTTTAACCAGTTCCCTCTTCAATTTTTCACTTTTAAAAAATGCCATGTAAGTCTATCATTGGGAGATAAGGAAGCAACACAACCACACACTTTGCTGTCTGTACGTGAACTGAATAACAGATGTGCAGTGGCCAGTGATGGACAGACTTGGAAAGAATTGATATGATTGGTTTCTGATCTTGAAATATATGCATCATTTACACAGTGATTTGCGGACTAAATTGTTAGCCATGAAGTTACACTTTATGCAATTACTCACAGATAATATGCTGAAGTAACTGAAATCTGAACTGGGTTGCTGAGAGACCGTTGTTATTTAACCAACCCATGGTAACTGGAATTCATGTATATTAATTAAGCTTGTCTAAAGAATGGACTGCCTGGGTACATATTTTTTTAATTTTTTTTAAAAATAAAATTGAGGTCATGAATATACAATTTTGTACCTTGCTTTTTAAAATTTAGCATTATAGGCTGCTGCTGCCACCACCAAGGGGCCTGTGTGCGAGCACAGGTCACTATCCACACCCCTCTTCCGGGGAGCCTGTGCAGCCCGCCACTGCCAGGTTCCCGGGATCCAGGGACAATTTCTCAGGGAGAACACACGGCGGGCCTCAGGCTGCTGCAACGTCACGCCGACTTCTGCCGCCGCCCCGCACTCCGTGCCCCTCCCTCCCCCCACCTGAGTGCGCCAGAGCCCCCGAGTCAGCGGCTCCTTTAACCCCGTCCTGTCTGAGCAAAAAACAGACGCCCTCCAGCGACCTACACGCAGAGGCAGGGCCAAATCGAAAGCTGAGCCCCTGTGAGCTGTGAGAACAAAGAAGAAAAAGGGAAATCTCTCCCAGCAGCCTCAGAAACAGCGGATTAAAGCTACACAATCAATTTGATGTACCCTGCCTCTGTGGAATACATGAATAGACAGCGAATCATCCCAAATTGAGGAGGCGGACTTCTAGAGCAAGATCTATGATTTTTTCCCCTTTTCCTCTTTTTGTGAATGTGTATGTGTATGCTTCTGTGTGAGATCTTGTCTGTATAGGTTTGCTTCCACCATTTGTCCCAGCGTTCTATCCGATCTTTTTTTTTTTTAAATTTTTTTCTTAATAATTAATTTTAATTTAAAGAACTCTATTATACTTTACCTTCTTTCTATCTTTCCTTCCTTCCTTCCCTTTTTGAGACAACGAATCGTCCCAAATTGAGGAGGTGGACTTGGAGAGCAAGTTTTATGATTTTTTCCACTTTACCTCTTTTTGTGAGGGTATATGTGTATGCTTCTATGTAAGATTTTGTCTCTATAACTTTGCTTCCACCATTTGTCCTAAGGTTCTATCCTTCCCTTTTTTTTTTTCTCTAAATAATTATTTTTTTAATTCAATAACTTTATTATACTTTATTTTATTTTACTGTATCTTCTTTCTTTCTGTATTTTTTCCTTCCTTCCCTCATTCCTTCCTTCCTTCCCTCCTCCCTCCCTCCCTCCTTTCTTTCCTTCTTGCCTTCTTCCTTTCTTTTCTTCTTTCTTTCTTTCTTCCTTCCCTCCTTCCTTCCTTCCCTCCTTTCTTTCTTTCTTTCTTTCTTTCTTTCCTATTTCCTCCTACTTCTACTAATTCTCTCTACTTTCTCTCCCTTTTATTCTGAGCCGAGTGGATGAAAGGCTCTTGCTGCTCCAGCCAGGAGTCAGGACTCTGCCTCTGAGGTGGGAGAGCCAACTTCAGAACACTCGTCAAGAAGAGACCTCCCAGCCCCACATAATATCAAACGGCGAAAATCTCCCAGAGATCTCCATCTCAACACCAGCACCCAGCTTCACTCAACGACCAGCAAGCTACAGTGCTGGACAACTTATGCCAAACAACTAGCAAGACAGGAATACAGCCCCGCCCATTAGCAGAGAGGCTGCCCAAAATCATAATAAGTCCACAGACACCCCAAAACACACCACCAGACGTGGACCTGCCCACTAGAGAGACAAGATCTAGTCTCATACACCACAACACAGCCACTAGTCCCCTCCACCAGGAAGCCTACACAACCCACTGAACCAACCTTAGCCACTGGAGACAGACATCAAAAACAACGGGAGCTACGAACTTGCAGCCTGCAAAAAGGTGAACCCAATCACAGTAAGATAAGCAAAATGAGAAGACAGAAAAACACACAGCAGATGAAGGAGCAGGATAAAAACCCACCAGACCTAACAAATGAAGAGGAAATAGGCAGTCTACCTGAAAAAGAGTTCAGAATAATGATAGTAAAGATGATCCAAAATCTTGGAAATAGAATGGACAAAATGCAAGAAACAGTTAACAAGGACCTAGAAGAAATAAAGATGAAACAGACAATGATGAACAACACAATAAATGAAATGAAAAATACTCTAGATGGGATCAATAGCAGAATAAATGAGGCAGAAGAACGGATAAGTGACCTGGAAGATAAAATAGTGGAAATAACTACTGCAGAGCAGAATAAAGAAAAAAGAATGAAAAGAACTGAGGACAGTCTCAGAGACCTCTGGGACAACATTAAACGCACCAACATTCGAATTATAGGGGTTCCAGAAGAAGAAGAGAAAAAGAAAGGGACTGAGAAAATATTTGAAGAGATTATAGTTGAAAACTTCCCTAATATGGGAAAGGAAATCGTTAATCAAGTCCAGGAAGCACAGAGAGTCCCATACAGGATAAATTCAAGGAGAAATACGCCAAGACACATATTAATCAAACTGTCAAAAACTAAATACAAAGAAAGCATATTAAAAGCAGCAAGGGAAAAACAACAAATAACACACAAGGGAATCCCCATAAGGTTAACAGCTGATCTCTCAGCAGAAACTCTACAAGCCAGAAGGGAGTGGCAGGACATACTGAAAGTGATGAAGGAGAAAAACCTGCAACCAAGATTACTCTACCCAGCAAGGATCTCATTCAGATTTGATGGAGAAATTAAAACCTTTACAGACAAGCAAAAGCTGAGAGAGTTCAGCACCACCAAACCAGCTTTACAACAAATGCTAAAGGAACTGCTCTAGACAAAAACACAAGAGAAGGAAAAGTCCTATAATAACGAACCCAAAACAATTTAGAAAATGGGAATAGGAACATACATATCGATAATTACCTTAAATGTAAATGGACTAAATGCTCCCACCAAAAGACACAGATTGGCTGAATGGATACAAAAACAAGACCCATATATATGCTGTCTACAAGAGACCCACTTCAGACCTAGAGACACATACAGACTGAAAGTAAGGGGATGGAAAAAGATATTCCATGCAAATGGAAACCAAAAGAAAGCTGGAGTAGCAATTCTCATATCAGACAAAATAGACTTTAAAATAAGGACTATCAGAAGAGACAAAGAAGGACACTACATAATGATTAAGGGATCGATCCAAGAAGAAGATATAACAATTGTAAATACTTATGCCCCCAACATAGGAGCACCTCAATACATAAGGCAAATACTAACAACCAT
>NW_006771308.1:95362-113302 GCF_000442215.2 Lipotes vexillifer
GTTCTTTGTGGCTGTCTGGAGGGGTGGGATAGGGAGGGTGGGAGGGAAGGAGACAAAGAGGGAAGAGATATGGGAACATATGTATATGTATAACTGATTCACTCTGTTATAAAGCAGAAACTAACACACCATTGTAAAGCAATTATACCCCAATAAAGATGTTAAAAACAAAACAAAACAAAACAAAATAAATAAAAATAAAAATAAAAAAAAAATAAATAAATAAAATTTAGCATTATATCATGAGATATTAACTAGTCTCTAACAATAGTGTAGAATAATATCTGTGATTGGGGAAATACCAAGGGAATGGTAAAAGGAGAGCTATGGATTCACAGAGCGACTTGCTTCCAGTAAGAATCAGCATAGGGAAAGGTGCAGATTGGCCAACGTACATTGTTACATAGAGAAGATTAATTTGTCTAGAATGTAGGATCTATGTTAGAATAAAAATGACAGTAATGTCTAAAAGTCCATTTTTCTATGCTTTAAATAATAATAACAGTAATAGCATTTATTGAGTGCTTACTATATTCTGGGTACTTTTCAAGCATGATCTCACTTAATCTTCAAATCTTAGATGCTGTCATCCTCATTCTTATACATGAGGACACTGGAGCTCAAAGAGGTCACGGAGTTTGCCCAGGTCACACAGCTTTTGTGGCAGAGCCAGCAATGAACCCAGATCCTTGTGGTCTTGCCCCTGACTGCTCTATAACACTGTCCAATGAAAGCACTTTTCAGTCTACATAATTCTTTTGCATTTATGGATAAAAGATGTACAATTGGGCAGGTTGTACAAGATTTCTGAGGTGCATGGGGCTGAAATCTAGCCTATGCCACTAGCCAAGCCTGAGCCAGCAGGCTGCTTACTTCCAGAGGGGATGCCTTTTTCTAATTAGCACAAAGGTGTAGTATAGGCTAGTCTTGGTCCTGATCAACATGATTGATTCTCAACACAACCTCAGAACTGACAGCTGACAGAGCAGTTAGGTTTATTCCAATTTTATACTAAAAATAAAACCCTGAGGCTCACATTAGGTAGGTGATTTATCTAAGGTAAGAAATGAATTGGTGAGATAAAGATGTGGTTGAGGCAGGGATAAGATTCCGGGCTGAGCAGGTTTCATCTGAAGCAAAAGGCATAGGGGACTGTAGACATTTCCAAATCAGGCTACACATTTGACTTCAAGGAAGTGAAAAGATAAGTCACAGACGTCCACCTGGAATAGATTGCCCTGGGCAGCTCAATGCCTTCCACCTGGCTAAATCATTTCTTTTCCAGAATTTTGGTTCCTTCTTGCATTTGAATCAGACCTTTGGAGACACCTCCATTTCCTCTGAGGGATAAATAATCACCAGGATTTAAAAACACTGAACCTGAAAGCAAATTTCCCTTCACCTCACTGCCTTTCATAATTGCACTTTACAGACCTCTGTTAATTAGCAAATTGTAATAACTGTTGTTACTATCTTGAGAGTATCCAGGCCTAAGATTTTTCTGAGTGTTTCTGAGCTACTGTGTATACCCTTACCTGACAGAGAACTGCTGATACCTAAACCCGTTCCTTCAGACATAAGGGATCAAATAGGTGTCTACCTTTCCTGAGTGAATTTAGCAATTCCTCTGGGATTTACAAACATTACAAGAATTCTTATAAGAAAAATGGCTGGATAAGAACCAACTCATCCTGCTTCCAAAAATAGCCAAATGTTTAGTAGGCATTAAAAGATAAAACTGAGTCAAAAAATTTCCAGAGACTGGCCCTAAGAAATGCAATTCAAAAAAATAGGTTTCTGGTCAAATATCTGGAAAATTCTAGACACTGTACCTCTTCTTTGGAGTGTCACAATACTGTCTGAGAGTTCTTCCTCATAGGTAAGAAAACATTTTAAATTTTTTATTGTTTTCAATACATTTTAGCTAAGGTGAGAGATTGAACATTGACAAAACGTTTTTATTTTTCTCAGTTATTATTTATTAATATCCCGACGAACAAGAGTTCTATGGAACATGTTTTGAGAAATGCTGGACCGCAGCCATGGACAAATTTGGGTATGAATAGTTACTTCTCTATTTAAGCTCAGAGTTATTTCCTGTCCCTGAGTCCAGGGCTAGAGGGGCAGTGACAGGAAATGGACTGGGAATGACTGACCTCTCTCACTGAGAGAAGCAACAGCAGTTTTCAAACCTCTGTGGTGCTTTGTGTGTTTGAAACTAGGATTGTGAGCCTCAGCAGATGGTCTTCTGTTCTCCTTTACACTTCAACCCAAGCAGCTCTGCTTTTCTCTGCCTTAGAAATTGAGATTTCTTGTAAGTTTCGCTAGAAAAATTTAAAGAGGTTCCATTGGCAAAACAAAAACAAACAAAAACAGTTTTTAAACCAACAAGACAAAAATACAAAACAAGACAAAACAAAATGGGTAGTAGTGTTTTAAAACCCAAACATGGAACAAAAATCTAGAAGGTGATAAATACTGTTCTATGAACTTCTATGGTCACTTAACCTCTCTGAGGCTTGGTACTGTGAACTGAATGTTTGTGTCCCCCTAAAATCCCAAACAAACAAAAAACCATACATGAAGCACTAATCACCAATGTGATGGTATTTGGAGGTGAGTCCCTTGGGAGGTAATTAGGTTTAGATGAGGTCCTGAGAATGGAGCCCCTTTTAAGGAGATAAAGAGGCCAGAGCTCTCTCTGCCTTGTGAGGATACAGCAAGAAGGTGGTCATCTATAAACCAAGAAGTGGGTTCTCACTAGATACTGGATCTTCTGGCACCTTGATCTTGGACTTGCCAGCCTCCAAAACTGTGAGAAATAAGTGCTTCTTGTTTAAGCCACCCAGTTTATGGCATTTTGTTACGGCAGTTCTAATTAAGATGCTTGGTTTTCCCATCTGTGAAATGGGAATAATAATGCTATAAAGATGAAAAGAAGATTTTTTGCAAAAATAGTTTACCTTACTAAATTTAAGGTAGAATGGGAGCAGGCAGAGGAAGATGGAAGGGAAAATGAACATCATTTTTTGGCTGCCCATCATCTGAATCCCTTTCCTGTGTTTGGGGACATTACCACTGTGTATTTGGTGGGAGGCCAATTGGGTGTTCCCACTGGGCTCTTCTGGAGTGAATGGCACAGAGAAGCCTGGAAAGTTTAGGGTTCCTTCTGTTCAGTGAATAGTACCAGCCACGGTGTGTAGTCCCTAGTGATGATGGTGGTGACTGAGCCTGGTTCTCTGGCTTTTCGGTAGAGTCTGTGAGCTTCTCTACACCCTTCCACTTAGTTCCTTACAGCTTAGCTTGGTCAGAACCCTTTCAAGTGAGAGCTGTGACAGGCACAGACATGGTAAATCATAACGTGGGGATGGGGGGGCAGGCTGGGGCAGTAGTAGCTTTAGAAGATCTAAGGCTCTCCACTAAAATTTGACTTAAAAGGGAATGCGAGAACTAGAATCCCTGTTTGGGTCCTATTCCTGCAGATGTTAGAAAATATTTCATCAGAGGGCAGCTTTTCTGCCCCCTGTATTTATAATTTATAATTTTTGTTACATAACCAAGTAGAGACCTGTAGAACATCTTTATTTTGCACGTCTCCCTGTGCTTAGTTTTGTGAGGATCTAATGCAACTTCACCTTTTAAAATGTTTAAGATCAAATTAGATGAGAACAGAGTAATATAGACAGTAAAAATGCCAGAGAACATCGTAAAAAAGAAAGATACTCTGCCTGAAAAATAGAGCACTAGAATTCTAACCCAAACAGCCCTTGACTAGCGGGGACCAGGGGAGTTAACTTCCATTTTGCTACAAACCTAAACTTTGCCTTTTTCTGTTGACTGCACAGAGGAGGGATACGAATGCCACTGCAGTTCAAATTGGTTAGAAGGACCCTCAGGTTTATCTTCATGGACAGGGACAGGTATCATTTGCACAGGGCCCCCGAGGGATTTGGGGGTGTCACTGTCACATCATTTGTATTTCTAGAGAGGTCATCTCACTCTACTTTTAAAATTCAGTGGCAGAGGAAACCAAAAGGCTTTAAATTTTCATGTCTAGCTTTTTCATGTACCTCAGGGAGCTCTCAGAAATGCCTACAACTACTATGTGGTCTATGATATCTTTATAAACACTATGGAAAAATAAGGTAGGCAGTAGTATCACCATATTGACTTGAGACCTCATAGTAGCGATGAGTCTCCTCAAACAGCTCCTTCTGTACTAGCTCAGCACCCCATGCCATTGAAATTCTCTGGCCTCACAGAGAAGCCTGAAATTCTTGGCTGGTGGCCCCGCCATTGGCACCTCCAGCCTAAAGAGCCAACATTCAAGATGAAATCAAAACAAAGAGATTCTGGTTTTGCTGCCACTTTACTCTGACGCCTTCTAATGTCGGACATTGCCTGTCATCACCAGGCACAACTGGGTTGAGTTATGAAAGCCAAAAACAAGATCTCACTTTGTTGAAAAATCTTTATATTTTCAAACATTGGGTATACTCATAATTGGGGGATGATGAAGTCATGCCAGTAATAATAATAATAATAGTATCAAGAGTCAGAGTTGATTGAGCATTTACTATGTGCCAGGTACTGCACTTTCCAAAAGTTTATAACTTTTAATCCTTACAAGAAGCAAAATAGGTATTAATAGTCCTATTTTTATAAGTGAGGAAACCAAGAGTCAGAGGTACTATATGATCCAAAGTCCCACAGCTAGTAAGCCTGGATTTGAATAGCCTCTCTCTTTGCTTTTTTCTTTTCAACAAAAAAATTGCTTTATTTTTTATTTATTTATTTTTTAAACATCTTTATTGGCGTATAATTGCTTTACAATGGTGTGTTAGTTTCTGCTTTATAACAAAGTGAATCAGTTATACATATACATATGTTCCCATATCCCCTCCCTCTTGCGTCTCCCTCCCACCCTCCCTATCCCACCCCTCTAGGTGGTCACAAAGCACCGAGCTGATCTCCCTGTGCTATGCGGCTACTTCCCACTAGCTATCGGTTTTCCATGTGGTAGTGTATATATGTCCATGCCACTCTCTCACTTAGTCCCAGCTTCCCCTTCCCCCTCCCCGTGTCCTGAAGTCCATTCTCTAGTAGGTCTGCGTCTTTATTCCCTTCCTGCCCCTAGGTTAATTCCTTCTCAGTCCTGCTTCAGAAACAGAGAATTTACTTTTGAACCTTTAGCTAGATGAACTCCAGAACAGCGTGATCTGCTTAATCTGACAGATCTTTGGTAAAAGCTGGATGGGCCTAATCACAATTTTACATTGTGAGATTGCATGAAAATGGAGAAAGGGGTCCTTGTCACCCCTCGCCCCCTTCTGGGAACAAACTTGAGTTGTATCTGTGTGAGGGGAAAACGTGGTTTATTGGATGAGGGACTTAGATGTGGTAAGGATGCAAGGGGCCTAGGGTGACCTTTGTTGGAGAAGCAGAGGGCGATGCCTGGGATGAATGAAACGTGCTAAGGTTACAACAGCAGCCACAGAGAATGAGGTACCAGGTGGGAAGGCAGAACTCCAGCCCTCCAGGCTATTGTAGAGAAAAGAAAACCCTCTAGGACTGTAATGGAGCAGAGATGAATCACGGAATAGTCACTATCAGAGCTACTGTTTACTGAGTGTTTGCCGTATGTTGAGTTCTATTCTAAGTGCTTTACATGTATTAATTCATTTAATAATTCACATTGCTAGAAGGCAAGTACTGATCACAGTGTCATTTTAGGGATGAGGAAACTGAGTCACCAAGAAGTGAGGCAAGTTGCCAAAATCACACAAGGAAAGACTTGTAGAGCAGAATTCAAACACAGGCCACATCTGTATTTAGAGCTGACCCTAGTTACCACTCTGCTGTTCAGCCTCTGGGGGAAGTGAACACACAGGAGGCTGATTGGCAGTAGAAGAAACCACCAAATAGAGGCAAGACTGAGTTCAATGTCATCTCACAGTCTTGGCAAGAACTTGCTCACATGCTAATGACGGTGGCAAGTGCTTAATGGAGAAATTGCAGACGGCCTTGGAATCTGATCGTCACGTTACAGAAGATCCCACACGGACTGGGTATAATAGGTCACCTTGCTCTCACAGGTGTTAAATCTGAACTGATGATCTCTATGCCCAAGAGACATCTCTGTCCAATTTCTCTATTTCTTTCAAAGTGATGCCAATGTGGAGGCACCTTGGCACTTTCCATCCCTTTATTAGTGATACCCAATCAAATTCCCTCAATCCTTTCTCAAAAAGTTTCCCATCTCCGCTGAGCCTCCTGTGCTTCACCTGAATTTTGCAATACTGCCTCACAGGTCACCCTGCCTCTTTCTCTTCCTTCGGAGTTGAACCAAATGCCTCTGCCCCGTGACCTTCCCAGAGTGGCCTGAAACATTGGAAATGACGTTAAATGAGGAATCGGGACAGCTGTGCTCTGTTCTAGCTCTACCACTAGGTAAGTGACACTGGGAGTGACCTCTGGATCTTTAGATTCTACAGTGATAAAAGGAGGAGTTGGAATGGATGCTCACCAAGGTCCCTTCCAGTGCTGTAATTATATGAATGCACGAATGAGTCAATTCTTTGCTTTTATACTTGTCTGTGGATTTTTGTTTGAACTTTTCAACCTGGTGCTCAAGGCCCCCTATAAAAGTTTTCTCACACCATTGTGCAAGACAGTCATTCCTCCTATCAGGCTATAATCATTTCCAAATCCCAGCTTTTCTTCCTGCTGTTCTTGCTTCCCAGAAAGTCCAATTCTACCTTCTTCATAGCCTAAACCTTACACCATCACTAAGGTTCTGCTCAAGCACCATATCTTCTCCCACTGAGAGTTTCCCTGAGCGACCTCTGGCTACAACATTTTCATTCTACATAAAATGTATGTGCACTATTCCCCCTAAATAAAAATGTGATTTATATGTACTCTTAACAGTCACAGACAATAAAAACAGAGGCAAAAAGAAATAAGTAAAATTCTGATGGTTTGATTTATATAAGTTTTATACAGAGCCTGAGCATCTTGTACCTCACTTCTTTTTCCACAAATGTTAATCACAATAAAATGTGAAAACAGTGTTATCTAGAAGCTTAAAAACTAAAAATTCATGACTAACATGATGTATATTTATACATCCTTTAGGTTGAATTTTTAAATATAATCAACGCCTCTCTGCGGATGTTTCAGAAAAATGATTAAAAAATGATTAAATAATGAGTTGTTCCTATTTCAAAAAAAAAATGTATGTGTATGATAGGCAGTGGCCAAAGAGCCCGGACTCTGGAGCCAGATTACCTGGATTCAGATCCTGGCTCTGCTACTTACTAGCTGCTAGTTAGTCAACATCTCTATGCCTCAGTTTCACCACATGTAAAATGGGATCATTATAGAAGCTACTTGGCAAGATTGTTGTGAGGCCTAATATACATATTAATATATAAAAAACACAAAGAGTTTCAGGCACATAGTAAACACTATATAAATGTCATCTACTATTATTTTTACAAGTAAATTTCACACACTTTAAATAAATCTTAGAATTAAATTGTTTCGTGCATGTAGATATTGTCTCCCCAAGGAAAAAGCAAGGATCGTCACTATTTTCTATTTTTTTCATGTTCTGGCAGACAATTGGTTCTTATTTAGAACTTTGAATGAATGTATAAATTAAGTAAGTGAGTGAAAAAATGCACGAGTTACCATCCAGCCTTAACAGGAAGGAGAAGCAGGTATAAAGATCAGTTTTATATAATTCTGGAGGAATAAGCCCAAATACACCTAACGTCTTTCATGTACTGCGTGCCAGTTTACTTAGTTTCTATCTTACTGTAACTTGTTTTGCAGGAGGATCAGGAAAAACAAGAGGAGAACAAAAATCAATCCAATATCAGCTCTATATTTATGGGTATTTTTTACTTTCAGGAAGAGTTGGCTTGTAGGAGTCATCTAACCATGACTCTCAGAATGGACAGTGTATTTCTTCAACTCTTCAGGAAGAAAAACCACATTTATTCCCTGTGATGGACCAAAAAATAGGAAAACAGAAATAATGTATAAGCAGGAACTAGAAAACTACAACTCTTGAGTACGTGATATACATCTTTAACAACACATTTCTTTAAAAAAAAAAAATGCCTTCCTTTTACCACCGAATGCCTAAGTTTAAAATTGAGGAGTCTGTTTCAGATGAATAAGTGCCCCTTAGTCACTATGTCATTAGAAGAACATTGGCATAGAGATGATGCAGCAGTTCCCACCTGCCCTGGTGGATAACAGGGTAGAATTCAGAGGATTTGGTGCCTGTGTGGAGAAAGGAACTCAGAGCATGGCCACCATACGATGCTCTTCCAAACACACACTTGAAGGCAGTCAGCGAGGATCAACATGATATACCACAATTTTAAACAATTTTGGTTTGGCAAATGAAGACGTTTATGACATAAACAAATATAAGACCTTGCAGCTGTAGCCCCTGGCTTCTCCTTAATGTCTCGGTTTTTTTCTGAATCTTTATAGCCAAATTGTAAGAGCTGGGGATGAGAATTTCTATGGATTTACTGGCACTATGTAATTCAATACATAATAAAATGAAAATCCTCTAAAAATATATATGAGTGCCATTATGTTAAAACGTTATTACAGGAAAGGGGAGAAAGTGAAAAATATGCGTGGAATATAGAGATAAAAATTTCCTTATTTCATCAGCTTATCTTTTTACTCCTTTTTATTGTGAGTTCTAAATATGGTCAAAATGAAATGTGTTTATTTTGCCTTGAACCTTCTCACTAATGGACTGAAGGGGCATTTCACACATGTTAAGCAGTATGAATTTCCCGTAAGCAACCAAGCTCCCTTAACATGTGCTCTGCAAGGAAAATTTCACAAAGTGTTTCTATATTTCTCGCCACCAAGTCAAACAAAATGCCAATGCCAAGTTGGACAGGAAGAGGGTTGTGACATTACAGATTACATTCTATTGAAGGTGAGATGACATATATATTGTGTTATTCCGACCAAGCACGGCTTCAGAAGCAACTTCCTGTTTTTACATGGATCTCACAGGGAATCCAGACCAGGGCATAGCGCTGCAGTAGTACAGGGTGGTGAGAAGGCTTGTAGCTTTTGCACAGCCTTTAGAAGAGATGTGAGGTCCAGAGCCATAGAAGGGGTTGGTTACAATTCCTGAGTTGAAAGTATAGCAAAACTTTAAGGTAATACGTGTACTACAGTTGGGAATACAATTATTATTATTTTTTTTTTTTTGCGGTACACGGGCCTCTCACTGTTGTGGCCTCTCCCATTGCGGAGCACAGGCTCCAGACGCACAGGCTCAGCGGCCATGGCTCACCGGCCCAGCCGCTCTGCGGCATATGGGATCTTCCCGGACCGGGGCACGAACCTGTGTCCCCTGCATCAGCAGGCGAACTCTCAACCACTGTGCCACCAGGGAAGCCCAGGAATACAATTATTTTGAGTGTTGATCACAGGAAAGATAAGATCATTCAATGGCCCTACTCATCAAATGGGATGATCAGAGGGTCAATATCTAAACTATCCTGATAGACAAGGTCATTGATTCCATCCTGGTCTCCACTGGATTATGACATAGCTCAAAAATAAAACATTGGGGCTTCCCTGGTGGCGCAGTGGTTGAGAGTCCGCCTGCCGATGCAGGGGATACGGGTTCGTGCCCCGGTACGGGAGGATCCCACATGCCACGGAGCGGCTGCGCCCGTGAGCCATGGCCGCTGAGCCTGCGCGTCCGGAGCCTGTGCTCCGCAACGGGAGAGGCCACAACAGTGAGAGGCCCGCGTACCGCAAAAAAAAATAAATAAATAAAACATTGACAGATGAATGAAGAAGATGTGTTATGTGTGTGTGTATACACACACACACACACACACACACACACACACAATGGAATACTACTCAGCCATAAAAAGAATGAGATAATGCCATTTGCAGCAACGTGGATGGACCTAGCGATTATCATACTAAGTGAAGTAAGTCAGACAGAGAAAGACAAATATCATATGATATCACTTATATGTGGAATCTAAAAAAATGATACAAGTGAACTTATTTACAAAACAGAAATAGACTCACAGTCATAGAAAACTTATAAAGGGGAAAGCACTAGGCAGGAAAATTAGGAGTTTGGGATTAACAGATACATATTACTATATATAAAATAAACAACAAGGTCCTATTATATAGCACAGGGAACTATATTCAATATCTTGTAATAACCAATAATAGAAAAGAATCTGAAAAAGAATCATTCTACTGTACACCTGAAACTAACACAACATTGTAAATCAACTATACTTCAACTGAAAAACAATAAAGCAAAACAATTCCCTTTCTGCTCACTGACCCCACCCCTGCAAAAAAAAAACCCAAACAGAAAAAACTCTAATGCCACTTTCTCCAGAATATTAAGGAGTCTGACGAGACATCAGAGAATGACACAGACTTCCACTTTGATCAGCAGTATAACATATTCGCAGATACTTACTGAGCCCTAAGCTGAATGCTTGGGCTAGACAAATAAATAAGACACAGCTCCTGCTCTAAAGGAGCTTACAGTCTATTAAGATAAGCCTTCTCGTCTCAAATGGAACATGCATGGCCAGCTGGGATTTCATATTCATAGCAGAGGATTTTTTTAAAAAAGTCTTTTGCTTGCTGTGGTTCCATAGATAATTTGTTACTTTATGTCTTTGGGCATGAAATTATTTTCACACTATGTATAGCTGTCTAGTTCAAGCCTCACACATTTAATGAAAAAATAGGAATCATTTGCAGGCTAGAATGGAGCATAATTTTCTTTTGCTCAACTGACTTCCTGAAGCCTGGAAACACAGTAGCATGTGATGTCAAAAATTTGGCAAGTATCTGGAGAAAATCAAATTGAGCTTTAACTTAGCATTTTATTGCCTCCTTACAAAATGAACCCAGAAGAGATGCAGACCTATAAACTACTGATTTACAGCTTTCACAATATTTTCTCTGTTTCTCTACAATGTATTTGTTTTGCTTTAAGTGTTTCAAATTGTTACTTAATCCATAAGGATATGCACAATAAATGCTTCCAAAACATGAGAATTCCTCTAGCTGGGGGAAAAAAAAAGAGAGAATGATTATAAAACTTCCTGGAGAGAATTTGCTTTATTTGTTTAATTCCCCCTCTAAACTGGGAGCAGCTTGACGGTGACGATGCCATACTCATCTCTGTCACTCTGCATCTACTTGATGACCTAGGGTATGGTAGGTGCTCCAAAAATGTTTGTTGAATGAATGGATGAATGATGGATGGGTGCATGTCTAGGTCTTGAAGAAGAGGGTAGTAAGTAAAGATGGGGGAGAGGTTGAGGAGGAAGGAGAAACATTTATGCGGCCTGGGCAGTACGGAAGGATGTGTGTGGGACACAGTGGCAGGTTAAGTGGTACATTGGTATAGCAGCTGAATGGGAAGGCGTGGTGGCAGAGAGACTCTGCAGCCACACTGGGATAGACATCTGCTTTTCATGGTCCTGTGACAGTCGGTTTATCATTTCCACGTTTTCTTTTATTTCGTTTTTTAAGTCCACACTAGCTCAAGCCCCATAATAGGCTTCCATTTGGCCCCTATATTAATTTATGGGCATTGGGGGCTCACCATGTAAAGCTGATCAGTGTGTGCACTGAACAATTCCAGGGAACACCTTCCGCATGCAGGACAATGTGTGGCAGCCCTGTGCTCCATGGTTCTCCCTATAGGTATAATGGAATGCATTTACAAATTTATAAACATGCTGAGAAGTGCAGCCTGTTGAGAGATACTTTTAACTATCATTTCTCTTTACTCATTACATATTCTTTAAGACCTAATGAGCCTTCCGTTTTCCCCAGTTGTGAGAGTTATATTGTAAAAACAAATTGTGTTTGTGTGTATGTGTGTGTTGCTTCCACATTCTAACTCTCAGTGATCATGGGGCACCTGCTTTGAACGATTCCATACTGAATGAAGTTCCGATGTTGGAATGTTTGGGTTCAAATCCTGGCTCTATCACTTACAGTGTGATCCTGTGCAGGCTACTTAGCTTCTCTGTACCTCAGCTTCATTACCTATAAAATAGGAGTAATAAGAGCTCCCAACTTATTGGGTTGATGTGAGAAATAGTTGATCAAACCTATGTAAAGAACTTAGCACAGTGCTTGGAACACAGGGAGTGCACATAGGTGATAGCAATCAGACTGTTAACATTATTATTACTAGTACTAGACTATCAGGTTTGGTCCACTGGGCAGAACTCCTGAGCCCCTACAGCTGGGACTGCCCATCTAGGGCCTGTCCCTTTCCAATGGGCAGGCAGATGTATCCACATTTTTCCCAGGCTATTCATTCCATGAGACTTAGCCAGACCATTCCCAGCTGTGGGTCATTATACCACAAACATGCACACATACTATAAGCACACACATCCCGGACTTTCCTCGTGGCGCAGTAGTTAAGAATCCGCCTGTCAATGCAGGGGACCTGGTTCGATCCCTGGCCCGGGAAGATCCCACATGCCTCGGAGCAACTAAGCCGCTGTGCCACAACTACTGAACCTGTGCTCTAGAGCCTATGAGCCACAACTACCGAAGCCCAAGTGCCTAGAGCCCATGCTCTGCAACAAGAGAAGCCACCGCAATGAGAAGGCCACGCACCACAACAAAGAGTAGCCCCCGCTCACCGCAACTAGAGGAAGCCCGTGCGCAGCAACAAAGACCCAACGCAGCCAAAAATAAATAAATAAATAATACAGAACTCAAATTAACTATACATTAAAATAATAATAATAATAAGCACACACATCCCCTTTACTCCAGGAGCTGCCAACAACTATGCCAAAACATCAAGATGTTGTTAGGGGGACTTCCCTGGTGGTGCAGTGGTTAAGAATCCACCTGCCAGTGCAGCAGACATGGGTTCCATCCCTGGTCCGGGAAGATCCCACATGCCGCGGAGCAACTAAGCCTGTGCGCCACAACTACTGAGCCCGCATGCCACAACTACGGAAGCCCACGCGTCTAGAGCCTGTACTCTGCAACAACAAAGCCACTGCAATGAGAAGCCCGTGCACCGCAAGGAAGAGTACCCTATTAGCTTGCCGCAACTAGAGAAGGCCTGTGCACAGCAACGAAGACCCAACACAGTCAAAAATAAAAAATAAAATTAAAAACAAAAAAAGATATTGTTAGGGTTCCCTTCCCTGTATCTTTTTTCTAGTCGAGTCCATTGAAACATAATCATTGGATTTAAGAGGGAAATGGGATCTGTGAGACCAAGGAACAGTTCATGGGTAACAGAACTCTGACAGGTAACAATGGGTTTTGGCAAAGGGAGGCGACCAGAAAGGAGACAGAAGACAAGTTTTGTTGTTGTTTTTGGTGGTGGTGAGTGTGTGCATGTGTCAGATTGTGAATGGAGTGGGGAATACATTAGACTGAGAGAGTGATGTGGAAATCAGTGACCAAGCTGGTGGTGCGGTCTAGGGACAGTAGACAATTAGAGAAGGAAAACCCACTAACAAGCTGAAGACCAGAGTCCCACAGTGAGTAAGGACCAGGGGATTAGAACACTTCTTCTCTCATTTAATCATTTACTCATTCATTGACAAACTGCTGTTGAGCATTGACTATGTGCTCGGATGTCAGATGCAGGAATCAGTAGAGAACAAGGGTCTCTACCGTCAGGGAGCTTACGGTCTAAAGTAGACAAAAAACACATTTCCGGTGAGAAGTCATACCCCAAAGTGCAAAGCATTATGGAGATTAGGGGGTGGTGTGTGGCATGATGAAGATTTTTTTTTGCAGAAAATTTGGCTTAGTAGGATCAGTATGGTTGGGATACAACATGGGAGTGGAGGGAGTTTGAGGGTGAGAGGTAGTCAGGAGCAACGTCGTGAAGAACTTCTTGGGACCAAAGGTTAAGGAATGTGTCCTTGATTTTGAGGGCACTCTGCAGTGTAAGGCTTAAACAGCAGATCTCAAGGGTTGGAACCCAGGGAGGGAAGCTGGGTGGTCATTTTTTTTAAATGATATAAATACATGAAGAAAACTCCACGGAGAATATTTACTGGAAGGTCCCTCCTCCCTTCTGTTGGCATGAGAGGTGAAGGACTGTCCCTGCGTAGAATGAGGCATTTTGCCAAGAGAAACGAACATCTTCAGGACTTCCTGGCACCCCTCCCGCTTCAGAGTGAACCCTGTGGTAGCCTATATATTTGTTGTAGGTGAGTTTTCATAAAGCAGTAGAGAAGAAAAGGAAACCTAGCATTTATTAGCTTCCTGTAGTCACATTCAAATTCCTAAGGCTGGTATTCAAGGCCACCCCACCACTTCTGCCTGAACTCATACTACTCCCCTATATAGATCCTCCTTTCCAGCAGAACAGGTCTTGGAGCAAGTCATGCACTTCCCTGCTTTATTGCCTCTGATCCTGTCCTTCTTTAAAGGCTTAATCTCTCTGACTCAAGTTTCCTCACCCAAAGACTGGGGACAATAATACCTCATTTAGGATGTTATACAGATCATGTGTCTGTAAGCACCTAGCACAGAGCCTGGCATGAAAACATCGTTCAACGAATGTGAGCAATTGCCAAACTCAAGCTCTAGATTCTTGTTAGCATGTCACAAATGTTCTCAGGGCTGGGCATGAGATAAGTGGTGAGAAGTGAAGCAAACTGTAAAGGGTACTCCTTGCTTAGAGGCAATGAACATACAAAGAAACAATGAAAATTACAAAGCAAAAATGAAAACAAACAAAAACAAACTCATACCAGGGACCTCATTTGGCTTAAAGCCACCATTTTGAAATCGCTTTGACTTTTGCTTCCTTATGTTAGGTTATTAATATCCCTCCTTACGTAATTCTCTTTCACCCACCCTCTGTGAACTTATTTTTCATTGCATATTCTTTATGGTGCTATTGATATTTCAGCGTAAACTTTTTGATTCTCAGGATTATCACAAGAATTAAGTCAAGCTACATATATAAAGTGTCTAGGGCATGGCATTTAAATTTTAGCTTTATTCTTATTAATAATAATAATGATCATGGATGATAATGAATCTTGTAAATTAAGAGACTAAGTCTCTAAGAGCTCCAGGAATCTCCTTCCTGCTTGTTCACTTAGTAAAGAACAATAATAACAACAATAATGGCTATTACTCTTTGAGTGATTAATCATATGACAGAATTTGCTCGGAGGGCTCCCCGTGCCTTACCTCATTTCTGCTCATGATAACCCTTGAGGTAGGCTCTATTAGTATCATACCTATTGTAGAGATGAGGAAACGGAGGCATCAAAAGGTAAGTCCATAAGCCAAGTTATGTAGCTGGGAAGTGGCAGAGTCAGGACCTGAACCAGTCAGGGTGGACCCACAGCTCCTGTACTGAACTACTGCACTGTACTCATTTCAACCAACTTCCATTCATCCTTGAAGTACCAACTCACATTACCTCTTCTGCAACTTTCCATACAGTTAGTTGAGTTGCTCCCTCTTCTATACCCCAACAGCACTTTGAATATACCTCCCCTATAGCAAAGATCACATTGAACTTTTTTTTTTTTTTTTTTTGCGGTACGTGGGCCTCTCACTGTTGTGGCCTCTCCCGTTGTGGAGCACAGGCTCTGGACGCGCAGGTTCAGCGGCCATGGCTCACCGGCCCAGTCGCTCCGCGGCATGTGGGATCTTCCCGGACCGGGGCACAAACCCGTGTCCCCCGCATCGGCAGGCGGACTCTCAACCACTGCATCACCAGGGAAGTCCTGAACATTAATTTTTTACGTGTGTGTTTATCTGTACAAGAGTTTCTTAAGGAAGAATCTGTAAATTACTCACTGTTATACACTTAGCATAGGGCTTGGCACATATTTGATAGGCAAAAATGTGTGTTGAAATTTAATCAAACTAGTAGGACCTCAGTTAAATTTGATGTTCATGATGATGGTGCCTACGAGACGGAACATGGATGAGTGGAAATTTCAAACGATAAGAACCACGGTGTTAGGCTCTTGGCTGTTTCTACTACGGGTTTTGCCATACTTGTAGTTGTTCTTTTCTGGGTTGGAGAAGTCAAAATGACTCCTAAGATGTCTCATTTAATCAGAGGCCCCAAATCTTTTTAGCTATATGTCTTTCCACCCCATCCCTTCTGAGAAGTATCAGTTCATGGCAGGTGCAACTGCCCTGTGAAAGCCAAAGAAGAAACAAAGGATGTGTTGAAACCTATGCCACTTAGCGACAATGGTTACTGTTTCACCAGGGGTTACACCAACTTGCTGAAAGAATGACTGGAGGAGGCTCAGCTCCACCACAACGTGAGCCAAGGATCCACATTTTATTGTAAGAATGCCTTCTGTGGTGCTTTAAAATTTATAACCCTCCCCCTTCCATTATTTCATTTGATTCTTACAACAGCTCAAAGGAGTAGGCAGGAGAAGCTCAGGGAAAGGAGGGATTTGCCTAACATGGCCAGTGAAAGATGGAATCAGGACCAGGGTCTGTCTTCCATATGACATTTCCATACGACAACATACCAGACACGATGGTCAGAGTAACTAATTTGCTATGGGGCAGTTCCTGTCTGCAGTGCACCCAGATCAGGACTATGAAGACAGAGGAGGTTTTTTTGGATGAGGGAAAAAGGAAACCCTGAGGACTGGGCCAAGGGACAATATGCTGAGGGTCAAAGAAAAGATGGAGGACACGAGTTCAGGGCTGGAAGGACATACTGGGTGATGCTCACTTATGGAGACCAGAAAAGCTCTGTCGTAAAAGGAGGTCATAAGTTGAATTCTATAGGATAAAAACATTTTGAAAACATTCTACTTCAAAAAAAGAGATGAGATAGGCATGTGTGAGGCTAGAAGACAGAGGAATTTTCAGTCAGCGTGAATTTCCTTGGCAAACTATGTTAATATTGTGCTTTTTTTTTTTTTTTTTTTTTTTTATTATTTTGCGGTATGCGGGCCTCTCACTGTTGTGGCCTCTCCCATTGCGGAGCACAGGCTCCGGACGCGCAGGCTCGGTGGCCATGGCTCACAGGCCCAGCCGCTCCGCGGCATGCGGGATCTTCCCAGACAGGGGCACGAACCTGTGTCCCCTGCATCGGCAGGCGGACTCTCAACCACTGCGCCACCAGGGAAGCCCCATATTGTGCTTTTAAAGACCTCTTCTTTCTCTGTGTTGTCATGATGTCACTAAGAGATACATTCAACACCTTGTGCCTGTTCTCCCCATCCCAGTTCCTGTTCCCACCTATACTGGGTTTGCTGTCTGCACTACAGGAAGGAGGAGAAATCCTGAAGCAGGAAGTGATTAGAATGCTGTCATCAGTGTTGGCACATAAGCTTGCTTTGTGCTTCCTTATGCCTTGTCCCTCTGCTTCCTGCAGACCCTGATAACTCTTCCTATGGACCATTCTCCTCAGTCTTGGATGCCAGGCTTGCCCAGACCCTTGGCTTGTTCTGACTCCTCTTGGTCTCCAGTCTGTGGGCCGCTCTTCTCACTGCTGACCACAGGGCTCAAGCTGGACTTGCTCTGGCTCATGGCCACACCCACTTGCTGCCAGCTGCCTGGTGCTGACAGGTGTCTCCGATGGACATCTACTTTCTTATAGAATGTGGGACCAGACCAGAAATTGCCTGAAATAAGGTGACATTTGCTCCATTTGGGAATACCTACTGATTGGTCCATGTTCATAAAGATGCAGCTCATGTCCATGAGCTTTTGCTGGGTGTGACACAGAGAGGGAGAGAGAGAGAGAGAGAGGAGACAGAGAGACAGAGAGAGAGGGAGTGTTAGTTCCTGGCATCTGCAAATGAAAAATGAGGCAGAGACATAGCTGAAGGCACTGCAGTTTGGGCAGCTGAATCCCATTAAAAAATCATGGGAAAGCTCTGCATTCCT
>NW_006771308.1:113373-115097 GCF_000442215.2 Lipotes vexillifer
CCTGCCACTGTGGTGAAGAGGGAAAGCAAATCTCTGAGGGTTTCACAAAGAAAATATTTTATGACCAAAAGTTCTGTAAAATCTCTAAGTTCTGTAAATCTGGTGAACAAGGAAACAGTTTGGTAGGCATCCCACAAGTCCATGGAGGACACTTTCCTACAGCCCTCACCTCTGGAGGCCCCAGAAGGGAAATCCCACTGCCCTCCACAGGGGAGCACCTTGGGAGAAAGTGAAAGCCACGTGCCTCCACCACCACCACGAGCTGATGCAAAAACTCCTGATGCCCTAGGAGTGCAGACAAGGTCACCTTTATAGTCACAGCCTGTCTTTTCAAAAATCATCTCATTAGATAAGGTAGAATCACTAATCCACCTTAATTCTTTTTCTCCATATTTTTACTTTAGACTGTCTCTGGATCCTAAAATTAAAACGTAAGCTGTATTTTAAAATGTAAATAATAAATTGAATCTTAAAATTAAAATTTAAGCCATTCTCAGCAATAAAGTAGAACTGATAAGCCTGTTCCTGGTAGCCATTCAGGGTGACCAATGGGGTATCACCTCTCCAGGCATAAAAGAGTTATTTTTACATGCTCTGGACCATGATGAAAAAAATCCAAATTGGCCTTACATAAAAGCAACAGGTTTACATTTTATTTTAGTAATAAAAAATGCATATTAATCTAAAAAGAGAGATTTTTAGATCTCTTTTTCTGGGGTATTTTTATAGGCTCTGTGAATATTTATATTCTATTTTCACATATACTCTGTTCTATGCTTGGAATACTTCGGGCAATAACCTCCAGGGCATGTCCAGAAGAGGGAACTAGATAGGACCTGTGGTGAGGGAGGACTTATGGCAACTTTCAGTGTGAAAAAATGAAGGCTGAAAGCAGAAAGGACTGATGTTTACAAAACCATAAAGAATAAGGCAGGGTGAGCACAGCACGGACCTTCCCCAAAGATTAGTAAAGGTAGTTTTGCATAAGTGAAAAAAATCATGAAGTCACACAGTGGCTAGTAATTCTATGGAAGCTTGTTATCCAAAGAAATGTTCCGATTAGAAAAAAAAATAAAAGGTTGAAGAGGATATGAAGTTAACAATAGCTAAATATTCTGGGATTCTGGGAATGCCTCATAGAAAGCAACCTTATCTCCCCTCTCCCTCCCTCCCCAACCAACAACTGTCCCTAGTTGTCATTTTAGGGTCAGGCTACTTGGCTAGAGAAACAGCCAGACCTGTGGTCTGATCCTCAAATGGTGTCCCTTTGCTTCTTTTATGAGGATGATGGTCTTGGCGAGTGGTCATCTGCCCTCCACCTTGCCTCCTGTAAAGTAAGGGCGTTCACACTCCTGAATTTAATAACTTGAGTATAAAAAAATAGGAGACGTGGGGACTGCCTTTATTACCGTAACTTGAATACAACGACCAGCGCAAGGCTGGCTTAGCAGCACCATCCTGGGAATTCGGTACGACACCAGAATTTCATTAGCACAGCTTGTGATGCCAAATGTACAATTCCGTTCTGTGGCCTCCCTGAGATCTGGTTCCTCACAACATTTCCTTTTACGAAAAGTACATGAGGAGAGTAGCAAATTGATGAGGGAGGTGAGTATTCCTGGAATATACACCTCAAGACATTTCCTGTCCCTTTTCACCATTCCTCCCTCCCTCCTTCTCCTACAGGCAGAAGGGGTGATAAAAGCCATGGCAGGGCATCAGCA
>NW_006771308.1:115170-129836 GCF_000442215.2 Lipotes vexillifer
TCCAACACAATCACCTCATTGGCCTGGAACACCTGCTTTCCTTCTAGTGAGTGACTAGTTATGGCCCCAGCAAGGGCACGTGAGAGCATCATCTGAGAACACAGTGGGGTTTAACCAATAATCCCTTGCTGTACTCCCCGGTCTGCCTTGGCTAGAAGGCTCTCCATAGAACTAATCTTCCTCAGAAACCAAAGAGGGAGACAACCTCATTTGTAAATCTCAGCTGTGTCCATAATAAAAGTAAGGGCCAGCATCTAGGTAGATCCCCTTTTCTTAGATATTTATTTGTATGGTGGAGGAAGGGGGTGGCTATGGAAGAATCATATAAAATAACTGAAGATTATGAAGAAAACGAGTCCCCTTTCTCTCTCCAAAAATGTACTATTAAATTTCAAATGTGTCTGTAAGCCTTTGACTCTTCAAGTGTGTGTTGAAATGGAACAAAAGGATTCATTTGAGGAGACAGCATTAAGCTTTAGTTGATGGCAGGTAAAAACTCTTCGAAATGGAGTTGTTCCCTTTAAGGACTTTGTGTTCCGAATTCAACTACGTTTTCTTCTCAGTCACCTTAGGCATTTGTTTTTCATAAGTCTTTACAAAGTCAACAATTCAACAAAGGACCTCAAAACTGTGTTTCTGACCAGCAAAATAAGTACAGATTCCAGATGTTTCTCATTTCGCCATGTCACTAATTCAAACTCACAAATCTCTTGTTTACTGGACGTTCATGTAATACTAATGTTTTAGATACCTCTCTTCCGAGAATCTCCTCTCCTATCTCTGCATCCCTTCTCTCGCCAAAGCCATCTAAGGGGTAATTTGTCATAGACGGAACTGGGTCTTTCTAGCATATTCTAAGAAATATTTAAACTTATGCCAAAATGAGATTTCATAATTATATATAACTTTTATCTATCTATATTAGCATTTAATGAAAAGTTAGGGAAATTCCCTTCTCCTGAAATCTATAAAAATTGGATGCATCCTTTGCTTTGTATGTTAAACAGAGGTTAGGGAGGTAAATCACCTTTCAAGGTCCTCTTCAGGTCCTTTGATTTTCTGATGCATATACATGGGTCATCCCGCTAGACTTTTGGATTTTGCTCCAAAGGGCTGGTGGGTATTAGAAGAGCTAATAGCAGCCACTATTCTGTGCTCTCCTAGTCCTACAGGTGGGGTATGGATGATGGATTTCTACACTTAATTGTGTTCCTAATTCTCCCTGGCCCCATGCTAGAGTCCCAGCACTGGCCAAGGAACTAGGAGAACAGAAAACAGGGAGCTGAAAACAACAGCAACAAATCTCCACATAAAATACAATGTAGTTGTAGTAGAGTCATGCAAGGGAGAGACAGTTGATCTCTTCCCTATGTGCTTGTTTTTAATGGGATGAGGTCTGATGTGACATTTTTGAACTTACAATTCTATTAATAAAATTATCCTTAATCATGGCTGAGATTTATTGTCAGGCACTGTGTGCTAAGTGCTCCTGAATTATCTTCATTATTTCTTACAACAATAGTAACAAGTAATTGGATTATTATCTCCACTTTACAAATAAGGAAACTGAGTCTTAGAGACTCTGCTGCCTACTTGCTGAAGAAATTACATGCTATAGAGAAGAAACCATGTATATCTTTGCACATGAAGGGTATCTTAAGCAAAGGCATTATGGGGGCAGCATTTAGCAATGATTTCAGAATGACAGCGTCCTCCTTCACATTTTTTTAGATTTAGCAGATAATTCATAAGTATTCCCAGGGTTACGCCAAATTATAGTAAGGCTGGACATGAAATAGCTGCTGGGCAGCTATCTAGACTGGCTACTGGAATTGGAGATAATGGATAACGTATAGACCTCAAACATATTCTGAACACTGCACGAGAACATGAGCTCCTTCTGGACAACACAATCCTTTGCAAATGACTCCAGCGGTAACAATTCAACACCTTCAGCCCACATAAAAATATTAACTTTCCTTGTAAAGAGAATGCCCTATGGATACCAGGTATAAAAGGCAACCACCTTAGAAAATGGGCACACTTTTATAACTCTGTCTTCTGTGACTTGCAGAAGCTTTCCTTCTCAAAGCTAAACAAGGATTTAAATCAGTTAATTAGTTGATAACTTCTACTGAATACTTAGTTTGATGGAGTCTCATACTAGCATTTAAGTTGTCATAAAGACAGTGTGTTTGTAGTGAAAGTATGATTTTGCAGAGCCAACTTTGGCTTGCTAAAAGAGGAATGGATAAACCTGCAGGAAGGAGGAAAAGGCAATGGAGAAAAGGAAGGAAGAAGAGATATCAAATCCATCAAATTCCATCAATCCAGAGGAGACATTTTCTGTACCTTTGGTCCATGACACCTATCTCAGACAGTGGTTCTCAAACTTGTAGGTGCATCAGAATCACCTAGAAGGTTTGTTAAAGCATAAGAAAGGGCCTGAGAGTCTGCACTTCTAACAAGTTTCCCAGGAGATGCTGAGGTTGTTGGTCTGGAGACCACACTTTCAGAACCACTGCTCCAAAATGATTGAGAATCCTGATGGATCTTTCCCACTTTGTATTCTAGATATTTGTCCAAAGCTGACACCATCTTTGGATTTCCTAAACTTGGGTTCTTTTGAAACAAGGTTTACAGGTTCACACTTAGAACTTCTGACCTGGTGAAATTTGGTAAATTCCAACCAGAAGAAGCTTCATGAGAAAAGAAATGGATGGAAAGGCTGTTGAGAGAAAGATAAGAGGCAGTCAAGAGAGGAAATGTAAAATACTCTATCGTTATAATTAATATTCACTTTGGACAGAGTAAACGCAATTATCCCAAGGATATATGACTTGTATTTTCTACCTCACTTTTTATTAGCAACTCAAATTTGCAGATAAAGAAGATGCAACTGGATCGACATAGTGACTCTAGTACAAAAGGAGATTTCATGATTTAGCAATAAATTTTATTGAACAGAAGGTGACAATATCAGAGTTACAACTAAACATTCTGAACAACGTTAATGAATGTTTATTTTGACCCAAGTATTGTTTGTCTAAGTGAAGGCACTCATTTTAGTAACCAAAGCATTACATTTTTTTTTGCACTCCAAAGTCTGCTTCCTAATGTAATAATGTGATCTATGTATTTGATGATTTCTTTCTTTTTTCAGATTACCAAATAATAGGGAGAAATAATAAGAACTGTAAAGAAGTGTCTGAGAGGCGCAAGTGTGTGGTGTTTGTGAGCATAAGGAGTATGCAGACAGGGCTTTTCCAGTAAAAGCACTTTTATCAGTACTTCTCAGTATTTTATCAGTATTTACAAGTAAGGGAGCGAATATAATGTTTTTCTTTGGCCAGGGAGTCAGTTCCCATCAGAGCTGGTCTCTTCACCTCCACCTTTGTATTGCCCATCATAACAAGCTCAGGGGACTTAGGGATCCATAGCGGATCCATACTTCTTCCAGCCTTTTCCCTTTCAAGCAGTGTTGGCCAATTCAAACCAAATGCTAGGCCCATTCCCAGACACATTTATCGGCCCCCTGGAGCACATGTCCAGGTGTTGTGGCTTTGTAGCCTGCTCTTGGTAATGTAGAGATAACTTTAATGTCCAGGACACTTCAAAAAGTTACTTGAGGGCTTCCCTGGTGGCGCAGTGGTTGAGAGTCCGCCTGCCGATGCAGGGGACACGGGTTCGTGTCCCGGTCTGGGAAGATCCCACATGCCGCGGAGCGGCTGGGCCCGTGAGCCATGGCCACTGAGACTGCGCGTCCGGAGACTGTGCTCCGCAACGGGAGAGGCCGCAACGGTGAGAGGCCCATGTACCGCAAAAAAAAAAAAAAAAAGTTACTTGAGGTGTATGCCATTTCTCAGCCACCCCAGCCTCACTTCCATGTGGGCACCAAGGTAGCTGCCAGTCATTTCTAGAGCTTCAATGCTACCTCCACTTCTTGCCCCGCCACACTCATTTCTGGATTAAGGCTGATTATAGATTGTGCCTCTGCTCCTCCAAATCACTCTAAAACGGCCCAGAGAGTTCTGACTTGTGAATGCAAAACGTAAGTCTGACCTTCTTTAACTGAGCCTACCATTCTCTGAATGCCTAAATTGAGAGAAGGTTTCCTACAGATAAGATTTGGCTCAGAAAATTTCACACTCAGAGTCATACTTGTAAAGGACCATGTCACCTCCATGGAACTAAACACATCCTACAATATTTTTATTCTAGAAGAGACATGATGAACTCATAGCTATTTTGCCAAGTGCTTTCTTCTTAAAAATTTAGGGCAAGCCACTGCTTCTCAGCTCAGCAGGGCAAGGTGCCCACAGACTTGAACTTGTTAGCCTGCCTAGGCTAGAAATTCAGGAACTTCAAGACACTAAGCTCGTTTCTAGTATAACTATGTACTTGTGTGTCAACAAAGACTATTCTCTTTTTCCCTTATTGAAAAAAGTATCAACTACAAACATTTATTGAGCTTTGACTTTGGCATAAAATAAGTAGTAGATATGATTCTTGCCCTGGAAGTGTTTACAATGAAGTCTAAATGCAAGAATGAAGTCTGCACATGTGAAATCAGAAACGATGAAAGAATGCATAGAGTTAAGCATGAACTGTGCAGTGCAGACAGCACAGATGTATGATGTCAGAGAGTTGGGGAGAGCTTTAGGAAAGAAGTGAATAAGGTAAAGATTAAAGGATGCATATGATTTCTATAAAAACATGGGTGGTCTTTCTCTGTGTTTTATTTATAAAATAAATGTACAAGTTTACACAATTTAATACCACTCACTAAATATCACTGTAGGAGTCTGGAAGTCTCAAACTGGTAACCAATGGGCCAAAGGACTTTTTTTGTTCTACCAACATTTGCAGTGTTTTAATACAAATTTGAACTGGCTGCCAACATTAACAAGTTGGAAATTTTTACATTAAAATGTGTAATTTCTATTTCCCCTTTAAAAAATTGGAGAGTCTACCAAAACCCAGCCTACATTTCTACATGGTAACAGTGAACTAGAGCTGAGTAAAACCCACCCCCATTACATGGGGCACTAGCTGTCCAAGTCTCCACTGCCCGTACCGATCCCTATTGCTTCTCCCACTGAACCTGCTTTGCTCATATGTATCACCTACTTGGTCCCTGTGGGCATCTGAGCTTGTGAACCCTGCTGCACATCAACAGGGCCTCCTGCGTGGTAAGCGGGGGAGGCTGTGCCAGATGCTTCACTCCAACTAATTCCATCCAAACAGCAAGTGATCCTGCCCTCTCAGCCTTGCAGGGGAAAGCAACTTACACACAGAAGGGTACCTTATAAAATATTACGCTCAGTCTACAGAGGAAGATATCATGGACAACACATGCCAAGAGTTGAGCTTTGCTTCTGCAAGTGCATTGGTAATCACCACTCAGAATGCACATTCTACAGTGGGGCGGCCAGGCTGTGTTTGCACAGGAAGGACGGGTACTCCATTAACTCTTTCAGTTCACTTAGTGTAGGAAGACCCATGTGAAGCCAATTTTAGGTATGAAAATTTAATATAGCAGATAAATTGGATTATTCTATCTTTCAGAAAATTAACCTATTTTATTTAAAAAGAGCTGTTCTTATATATTTGAAATCTAGTCAAATCTACCTGTAAAGTAGCCCTGTACGCCCTATAAAATGAGGCACACCTCTATGAATATTTATCGTGAGCAATCAATTCCTTATTGTAAGACTGAGAAAATGTATGGATCATCTAAATGCCCAGCATGTTAGATTTGGAATGAGTTTCATGCTAGTATTGGAATAGTCATTCATTTGTTCATTTGGCCATCCCAAATGTATTTATATAGCCCAATGGGCTTTGCCTAGGCCCTTCTATTAATCAGCTCTGTGAACTCGGGCAGATCCATTAACCTCTGCTAGTTTTGGTTCTTCAAATGAGGAAATCATATTAAATCACCTCTAAGTTCCCTAAAGATGAAACATGCCAAGTTTTCACATGCGGTGCCTGGAATAAAGGGAGACCAATTTGTTCTGACTTTGGGATTGACCTGCAGCACTTTGACTTTGGACATTTCTGTCCAGCCTGGTCAGTGTGCAGGCCAGGGCCAGGCTGGTATTCAGCTTGCAGCCACCAGAAAGACTACTCTGGTTTTCCACATCCGGTTTCCCTTCTGTTTGGTCCTATAGTCCACTGGTAGATTCCCAGGGCTTTCTGGTTGTTAAATACTTTATCATCTCTGTTCATAATCCCCTAAGAAGTCTTCATTCTCTTTTTAGTTCTAATCTCTTCTTGCTGGCTTAGAGGATGAGATTTCCCCATCTTTGTTTGTGGACATTGGAAGAGAAGAGGGGCCAATTTGTAACACCCCTTAAAATGGAAAAGTTGTAGAAAACATTGCACGAAGTATCTGAGTTGCTCACTGTTGTAAGAAAAAGGAAAGGAAATTCTGCATTCTGCACTTTTTTTTCTATTCAAAGTTTACCTTGTCTTAGAGCACAGAGGGAGATTCTATTGTAAAATTGTGTTGGGGGAAGACAGCATGAAAGGGGAGGGTTTTTTTTATTATTAAATAAAAGCCCAGAGGCAAGGGCAGTTACTTGTAGCTATATCAGCCTATTACTTAGAGTAGAAATCAGTCCCTGAAAGGTCCTGGGCAGCTTTTTGGCAGTGCTACCCTACCTGGCCCCATAGACCTTTCCTTTTACTCTCTTTTTCCCAAAAGTAATGGATTATAGTATTTCAAAACATAAATATATTCAGTTATAATATAAATATAAATAAATCCTCCAAATTTCTACCAACCAGAGTTATATAGTTAACATTTTGATATATATACTTCTAGCAAATATAAAAATGTATATTATGTACAGTTTAAAAAATGGGATTGTAAAAAACGGGAAGGGGGAGAGGCACTATAGGCATAGGCAATTAAGAGGTACAAACTCTTATGTATAAAATAAGCTACAAGGTTATACTGCACAACACAGGGAATATAGCCAATAGTTTATAATAACTATAAATGAGGTATAATCTTTAAAAATTATAAACCACTATATTGTATACCTGTAACATATAATATTGTACATCAACTATACTTCAATAAAATATAATAATTTTTAAAATGGGATTGTAAATATTCATACACATACATGAATATACATATTATATATGCATATCATATGCATACTATAAACACATATATACCGTACACTGTATACACACATATATACATATTGTATCATGCATATATACATATATATGTACTGTATAGGTATACACACATATATACATATATGTGCTTGTCTATAAACTCCTTATTTCACTTAATATGTTATAAACCTTCGTCTACTTCAGTAAATATGGAACTTCAGATAATTTGAAATGACTGTAGAATTCTCCATTGTATTTGCATACAATAATTTACTTAGCCAATTCACTATAATTGGACATTTAGACTTTTTCCCCCTATTTCTAGTGTAATGTGGTTGGGGAAAAATATTTTTTTAAGCTGCTGGCAGAATTCCACAAGGCAGGAGAAACAAAAATGGATTGCCCTCCATGATAGAGGAGCAGCCATCCTAAGGTTCTAGGGAGTGTCAGTAAAGAAAGGGTGCCAGGAAGGCTCTGAGTTACAAAGGGTCTGAGACAAGGTAGGAATCTGCATATTAGAGGAAAATAGGTTTCTAAGAAATTCCCCCAAACTTTCAAAACCAGGGCAATTTGATATCTAATGATATCTAATGTTGGCCATCTATTGTGACAGGTAACTTTCTCCTGAAACCAATTACTTTTTGTGTGAGACTCTGAGGGAGAAATAAAAATAAATAACAGGCTGTGTTACACATTTGAGTTGGCAAAGGGCAGGAAGACACAAAACTGTAGGATAAACTATGCAAGTGAAACTGAGAAATAGAGCAAGAAGTGCATAGTAGAAATGTTTCCCCCCCCAAATCCTTGGATGTGAGGAAGCTGAGCTTCCCTCCACAATGGGAGGAGGACTTGAGTTGTTAAAATGGCTTCATGAACCTGCCACTCAGGCAGCTAACACAACACCAAAATGAGAATCTTTGCATGTTTAGTGACTACATTCCAATTTGGAAGTGAATTTTGAATTTGCAAACTAGAATTTCCAAACAAGAAATTCTAGTTTGGAAAACTCCAAACTAGGAGTACAGACTAGAGGTACAACTCATGTATTTTTCTATATGCTTCTCCCTCATACTCTTTTCTTCTGGCCATTTTCTCTTAACTGAAATCAAATAACTTTTCATTAGGTGATCCATTCACATTGTACGAAATTCAAAAGTTACAAAAGGATATGGAGTGCACAGTAAATTATGGCTACTTAAGCCTACCAGTGACCACTTACTTTTCATTAGAGCCAATGAATATTCCCTAGTTGTATGCTCTTCCAGATGTTCTAAGCCTACACAGCATGTATGAATAAAGAGCCCCTCCCTTTTGTTTCTACAAATGGTAGCATACTCTAGCACACTATACAAAGAGTTTATAGCTTACTTTTCTCATTTAGCATACCTTGGTGACTGTTCTAATACATTAGTACTCTAGAGCTGTCTGATGACTGTATTTGTAATCCAGTGTAAATGGATATATACAATAATTTATTCAGCCAGTTTCTTTCTGATGGGAATTAAGGTTGTTTCCTTTTTTTTCTTTTTTTGGCAACAAACAATTCTACAATAGTATTGGATATATGTCTTTTGATTATGTGTGAGCATATCTATCTGACAAATTCCTAAAAATGGAATTTCTGGGTCACATTATATGTATATTCTTAATCTTTATAGATACTGTTAAATTACCCTCCATAGAGGTTGTATCAGTTTGTACACCCACTACAAATGAGTACCCCTTTCCTTACACCTTAATCAAGATAGTGTTACTGAGTTTTTAATCTTTGTCAGTCAACCTGATAACTGCTAAACCTGATAATGTCTATCCCATTTTAACTTGCATTTTACTATAAGTGAATATGGCATATTTAAAAGACCTTTAATTCACATGTATTTGTTAATTTTTATATCAGATTATTTTATATCAGATTTCTTTCCTTTCTATTTACAGGAGTTCCTTACGTATTACAGAAATTAGCCCTTTTACTTCATAATGTGTAGTAAACATTTTTCGTAGTTTGTTTTTTAACATTGTTTTAATATTCACTTAATAAAATAGAAAATTTTACTTTTGAGTAGTTGAAATTACTGACTTTTTCTTTTATGCTTTCTTTCTATTGTTTTGGTTTTGGGTGGGGCACCATTCTTTTTACACTTCAATAATTTTTACACAAAGACCCTATTCATATTTTCTTCCAGTGCATTTATGGTTTCATCTTTTATGTTGAAATCTTTGGATCCATCTGGAATTATTCTGGTGTATTCTTCTGCTCCTCCTCCATTTCCCCTCTCCTTTTTTAAACCTTAGGCAAATCGCCAGGGAGTTGTAACAGGCTGGGCAGAGCCCTTCCCTATCTGGCAGGCTTCTCTCTCCTTGAGAGGCCCAAGTAGAGAACTAGTTGCTCCGAGTTTGGTTTGAAAGGTGATGTGGGACATGGAGATTGGAGGAAACTGAGACTAGGTATGGGATAGTGCCAGGAGTCTCCAAGCAGTTCTTCCCAGAAGTATCCACAGCTGTTGGTTTAAAATGTGAGAATAAAATATCTGGATTTCTGGGCATATTCTTCAAGCTCTATTGCTTATCCAATAAGCAAAGACTTGATGATAAAGCCGATTTGGCAAATACCAGACTGTCCAGACCAGGAACAAACGGCTGACAAAGAGAATTTAAAAAAGTTTTATTGTGACCCTCAGAAAGACATAAATTTTACACTGTGATCCAGAATAACACTTTCATATCTACACATGAGACTAAAATTAGTTACATGTAACAGTATTCACCTCTACTACATGCATTCTGGTATTTTCTGTTTTATTATGTTTCATGCCGTTCCATCCTATTCTGTTTCTCTTTTTAAAACTATTGATCAAAAGACACTAAACATTGTTGCTTCAATTAATTAATGTTGGTATCCAGAAAACAAACTTGATGACTGTGGTGAAAGGAAGAGTAACTCAGCAATAGTCATGCTTCCTCTTACTGTCTTCTTAAACTACACACGCTCCAGACAAGTTACTTGCTCTTGCTATAAGACTGGTTTTATAAGAAAATCTGATGGAATCTGACTTGTCTATTAGACAGTTGTTTATTGTAAATAGAGAAAAAGGTATACGTGTGTATAACCATGTAATTGCAGTAGTTTTAGAAAAATGCTTAAAGTTTTTGCTATTAATATTTTTGGTAGTTTTTAATGTATGATACAGTTTAAAATAGTCCATCTTCAAAATTATATTTGTTTTTGTATAAAAAGTATCTTAAATAAAATGTTTATTCCTTCAAAAACAAAAATCGAACAAAACAAACCACACTAAACAAATTAGTCAACGCTTTGACCCTTAGTTTGAAGAATACAGGCTAAAGGAAAATGAACATTCACCTTCCCTGACACACAAACGTACGTAAGCATCATACATGATTTCCTTGTAATTCATATAAATAAGGTTTATAAATCATTGTATAAATGTCATATATTTTCAGCTACATTTTAAAAGAATACAGTGTATTTGGGAGCATTTCAATTGTAGACTCCAAATAATAATTTAGAATAAATTAAAACTCAGAACCAGTGAAAAATATAAAATCCACATATGATTGCCTCACAGCAACAGCTGTTATAACTCAGGAATGAGTGATTTTCAGACCAACTGGAAGACAAGTAAATTCAACTAAGTAGAACTCAACAGTGCTTCCATCATTTGATGATCACATGTAATTGTTCATACATGGGACTAAAACTCAGAAACTAAACTTTAGCAGTAACTGAGGTCAACTGAAAAGTTGATTTTTCCTGGCTATTGTTTAAATATAAGCTAAGATTTTGCTTATTTAAAAAAAAGTCTATCATAAAAGAGAATATGACACAGAAAAATTAGTCATGTTAGACATAATACTAACATGTGCCTTACTCATGACTTCCATCTAAGGTCTTGTTACTGCCAGAGCTGCCACTGCTCCCCAAGGCTTCTCTCCCTTCATCGTTAACACATGGGGTTGGCCTAAGTCCTCAGGGTGCCTTCCCACCATGACATTCTCTGGTTCTTGGTGATTCATCCAAAGAAAACAAGGACAACCATCCCACCATGATCCTTACCACCACCAAGAAAAACTGTCCATTTCTGAAGACATAAAACAATAAGTGCTGTTTCTTTCTAAGTATTTAAAAATAAACCTCAAACTTCCCTTGAGCAGGAAGCCTACAAGAGTATCCCTCACCTCACACCATCCATTACTGAACCTGGTGGGCTAATTCTAATACTGTTCCAGCAGCACGTGGAAACTTAATATAGTTCAACTACAGCTGCCTCACATTGGGTTACAGTGGTGTTTGGCAAGTTTACCCCAAGTATAAACACCTCTGGTGAAGAAGTCATTTCAGTTTGGGAAAAGTGAGTAATTTGGCCATTTAATTTGCATTGTTCTGGAAGTTGCCAGACTTGTCCTTCCAGGCATTAGTGTCAGAAACTTTCATCTTCCTTGGCTGCACCTCTCCTCTCTGCATGCAGAGCAGAACAAAGGGAGGAGGTCCCAAGGCAGTGCCATCCAAGGAGCCAGAGCAAGGTCTGGGTTTTGAATGAATGATGACTTTTGAATTATAAATGCCTTTCCACAGAAGCTTTCACTCAAGACTTTTACTGACTTTACAAAAGGAATGAATCCAAGCTGGGGAGTATACCACTGGAAGTTCAGTGACAAGAACAGGTCTGTGATTATTCTTCCTATGAAAGATAATTTCCCTGTGCTTCTTATTCTCTACAAATACACACAGAGGGGACATACACATATATTTTTTCCTATATGTTTACTTTGGAAAATATCACAGCTGTTGATAAACTTGTTTCTGTAAGTGACTCGGTACCTGATTTTAGCAAACTCCTACATGTAAGTGAAGTCACTCTGTAACTAGGAGATGAACTGCTTACTTAAACATTTGCTTTCCCTTATGCTTGGAAGAAGGTTGGTGCCCTGGGGCCTTTTTTTTTTTTTTAACATCTTTATTGGAGTATAATTGCTTTGCAATGGTGTGTTAGTTGCTGCTGCATAACAAAGTGAATCAGCTATACTTATATATATATATATATATATATATATATATATATATATATATCCCCATATCCCCTCCCTCTTGCGTCTCCCTCCCACCCTCCCTATCCCATCCCTCTAGGTGGTCACAAAGCACCGAGCTGATCTCCCTGTGCTATGTGGCTGCTTCCCACTAGCTATCAATTTTACACTTGGTAGTGTATATATGTCCATGCCACTCTCTCACTTCATCCCAGCTTACCCTTCCCCCTCCCCGTGTCCTCAAGTCCATTCTCTATGTCTGTGTCTTTATTCCTGTCCTGCCCCTTCAAAAGGGCCCTTGACCTCTCTTTCTAAGGCTGTTGTTCTGCCCTTCAGAGGAAGGTTGTTAATTATATCCTTTAAACCGCCTATTATTCTGAGCTGCTGTGGTCCATAATCTCTCTGTCAGACTTGTCCTCCATCAGCTCTACTCAGACCCCGCTTCATCTCCAGGGGTCCCTGCAGGTCACTCCGTTTTACCTCCTCTCTTCACCAAGGGGCCAATTTCTTTTTCATCTCATCATTTGAAAACCATAAGAAAGAGATTTTTGTCTAAAACAAGGTTATACCAGTTTCTTCCCAAATTCATTATTGTAGAGAGGAAACTGAGGACCTGAGACAAACTGGACTCATGTATTGCCTCAAAGATCAAAGACACCAATACAAATGCATTTTCTCTTGCTCTGATGAGAAGACTATCCCGGCTTAGGAATTTAAATGTTTAAAAGTGATGGCAGATATGAGTATGGTACAGAGAGAGACTTAATAAAATAGAGTGTAAACCTTGAACATGACCAAATAAGACTTGTAGAGAAATGAGGGCCTTTCTGTGGAGTGTGAGGTAATATGGAGTATGCAGTACAAATAGTCAACAGAGCTATAGTAATGAAATCAGTACACAGGTGCATTCCAAGAAGAAATTTTCCACAATCAAAAGTTTAAAAATCGGTTATAAAACAATGGTTTTCAAGATATAAAGGTGATTAGAACCTAGAAAGTTTATAACTTGTAATTGTAAGTTATTTTTTCTTGTGGGAATTCTGAAAATAGAGCTGCTTTAAAATACTATATCTCTAAGTGTATCGTTATAAAACCTTAATATCAGTGAACAAGCCTGGACTTTCGCAAGCTTGATTTATCAAGCATTTCCAGTGGCCGTCAGTATTATCATAGACCATTTCATAGACTTTCCTCACCTTAATCTTCCTTATCACCTATTGTTACTGAGATACATTTTTGATCAAAGTTGTATTGCAACCACTATAGCTTTTTTTCCTACTATGACTCTAGTTCGTGATAGTTATGATTTATATGAATTAAGTAATTTTAAAAATATCTAAATTTCTTTGACACATTGAGAGGTGAGGTCTTTGACTCTACCCCTTGAGTCTAGGCTGTAAGCAATAATCCCATGACTGTGGAATAGATGCTGTATAATGCTGCATCAGAAAAGGCCATGCAGCTTCCTCCTGTCACTCTTGGAGGAGCTCGCCACCATGTCAGAAGTCTGGCTATTGTGAGACTGTCATGCTGGAGGGGCTAGCTGTTGGCACTTTGGTCAGCAGCCCTACTGAGCTCCCAGCCCACAGTCAACATCAACCACCAGACATGTCAGAAAGAAGCCTCAGGATCATTTCATCCCACAGTCACTGAGTCCCTCCCAGCTCTTGAGTCTCCCTAGCTGAGGTCTCAGACATTGTGGAAAGAAACACACTGTCTTTACTGTGTCTTATATGAATTCCTAACCCATAGAATCCAAGAGTGCAATAAATGGTTGTATGCCACCAAGTTTTGGGGTTGTTTGTGATGCAGCAATAGTAAGTAGGACAATCCATAGTCACTATAATGCAAATTGTGTTTCTTAATTAATCCACCATGTTTAATCCAATTCAGGCTATAAAATCTTATGCTGGAAGAAAGTCTGTACTGACTCCAATCTTCTTTGTAATATATTTTCCCAACCCAGTATGATTTAGCCACTGCACAGAAATTGCACTTAGTTTGGAGAGAGACAGAAAGAGAGAGAATGATTTGGATGATCTTTTCTAAAAAGTAAAATGGATAAGCTTCATCTAGGCTAACACTTCAGGTGTCTCATGCAGTCACCATGCACAATTAACTTACACTCCTTCTTATTCTGAACTACTTTGGCACCAGAGGTTTCATGAAATTATGTCTCAGAGTATATATACCTGGACCAGCTTGAAGATTCCAGGGTGCCATGTGGCCTGAATGCTCCTGCCATCTTCCACTCTTTGATAAATGGCATTATGCATGACTCCTGGACAGAGATGTGTCTGTCCACCTGGCTGAGATCTAGATCCAATCTCCTGACCTATTTCCATTAGTCCCCAGATCTAGGCAATCCCTGGTTAATACCTACATTCTGATCAAGAAAGTAAGATATTGGGCTTCCCTGGTGGTGCAGTGGTTGAGAGTCCGCCTGCCGATGCAGGGGACACGGGTTCGTGCCCCGGTCAGGG
>NW_006771308.1:129966-132603 GCF_000442215.2 Lipotes vexillifer
AAGGTGGCATTCCTCATGGTGACAGTGCACCTGGAGACACTGCATATATGGCAGTTACAAAAAAAAAAAAAAAAAAAAAAAAAAAAAGCAAGATACTCATTTTTAGATCATGGAGCCTATGGATGTCGGGATGGGGCAGGATAGAGAGGTGGAGGTGAGTGATGGATATTTACTTTGCAGTGGTCTGTGCTTCTCAAATTGTCATTTCTCAGCTCATCTTGAAATTGAAGGAGCAATTGGTACCAAACTTGGAGCCCAGCCAATAAAATAGACCAAAGTGGAAATCTTTGATTGTGGTCAAATTCTACAGAATAGGAAAGTAAAGTGAATTGGCAATGCTTGAAACATAGTTTTATAAAATGGTTTAACACCAGGATCTTTCTACAAGATCAGATTTCCCAGGAAAGATGAACTGAATATATTATTAATTTTTTTTCAAGTGGGATAAGGTTAAAAATGAGTCTATGCTGGTTTCTTCTTATTTCAATGAATCATGATACTGAAAAGCTCAATTAAAACAGCCTCAAAGGACTACAGGCATCATTCAGAAGCCTTTGACCTGCATTTTCACTAAGTGATGTTGGCATATCCATTAACACGGAAACCTTCCCTCCTGGGAAGTTAGCGCTCTTTGGTTCAAGACTATTTTCATCAGGTCAATGTTAGGTTGAAGTCATTAAAAAGCCACCTAAGCCTATTGTCAAATTCAACATTGTCTTTCCTTACAAGTCTGCTGCTATTTTCCTACAGCTCTTTTACTTAAATGCATGATTCATAGCTTCTGACTCTGTGTCTACAGAAGGTAATAGTTTTTCCTGCTCTCTAAGCACTGGTGGTTTACAACACATTCCTAGCTCTGGGCCACAGCAGGCTCTAGTACAAAGGAGGTCTTCCAATGTTGAAGGGACCTTCAAATTGAATTGTTTGCTTTCACTTAATTTCATAGTCTAGCCCTCAATGATTAAACATGCCTTCTTTGTAACAGGGTTAGGGTTAGAGGCTACAATAGAAAGGCCATATTGATAGCCTGAGAAATTGATGCTGTCATTTATATAAAGGAATTACAGTCACATTAATTTCTTTCCTCTCTAGTCATGCATGGCTAGCTAGATTCATCTGAGTCCTCCTGACTCACTCTTGGAAGGCAGCTGGTATAAACGGCTCTTACAGAAGGACTTCATTTGAAAAGAATTATCTAGATTCAGAGGGAAAATATTGTGTACCCAGAATTTAGCTCAAGCTTCCCCCAAACTGTGACATTCCTAAGTGGAATGGCAAGTTGCTGACCTGTAGTCTTCTGATGGTAGAGAAAGGGGCTTAAGAATATGACCTTCACAGATGCCAACAATGCAAAATTCCATTCAGTAAACTTAAAGTGCAAACATCAGATTGTTTTCTCCCTAATACCAACCTGATGGATTGGAAGCTTTTATTATGGAGGGACCAAGAGTATTTGGAGTTGGAAGAAATTCACAGGAGGACAAGTCAGGGTAGGATATTGTAAGGACCCCTTTTGGAGGACTCCAGATATTTAAACAAAAGAGGGATCAAGGCGAAGCAGTAGGATTCATCAGAGATCACCTGCCCACTTGGCCATTATACCAAGCCCATCAGGGTTGAAACTCTCTCCCATGCTGCTTCTAACACACTGCTCCCTGCCTCCATGGATATTACTACATCTCTATTACCATTCCATTCAGTATGTAGTTTACCATACAAATATGTAGGACGTTGATATGAAAGTTTTAAGAGTTTCTTATCGGAGACTATTTAAATAAGTACAGAATTACACTTGGTTTTGTGTTGGGTTATGCCCATTTCATTGTAATAGGTGAGTCTGCTTTCTCACACTTAGATTAGGATATAGAAAACCATGATGCAAAATACAGATCAACACATATTTATCCCATGTTGATAAGTGTATTGCAGATTGCTAGTGTCCACTATAATGTGAGATACAAAAGGATTATAAAACATAGTCCTAAGACAAAAAGAACTTCAGAACATAAAGACAAAAGATTAGCAGAAATGTCATAAAGGGGAGAGGACAGAAAGACAATAAATTATTATTTACAATGAAAAGACTATAGATAAGCCTGGTTCTTTCTACCTTTGAACAAGAATGTGCTTCAACTCACTTCTTAGAAACTTCCAGAAAAGGTGTTTCCGACACTTTGTGTAACCCATTTACACATGCAGGCTCAGGAAAGTGGTCAAACAGATGGCAGGAATTCCATGTGCAGAAAGAAAATGGTTACCTCAGGTTTCCCTGGTGTCACAGTGGTTAAGAATCCGCCTACCAATGCAGGGGACATGGGTCCGGGAAGATCCCACATGCTGCAGAACAACTAAGCCCATGCACCACAGCTACTGAGCCTGTGCTCTAGAGCCCATGACCCACAACTACTGAGCCCAGTGCTCCCAGTGCTCCTAGAGCCTGTGCACCACAATGAAGAGTAGCCCCCGCTTGTCACAACTAGAGAAAGCCGTGCACAGCAACGAAGACCCAATGCAGCCAAAAATAAATAAATTAAATAAATTAATTTAAAAAAAAAAAGAAAATGGTTACCTCATTTATTCTTTTTTTTTTTTTTTTTTTTTTTTTTTTTGGGGCGGGCGCCCCTCCTTTTTTGGGGC